>NC_088331.1:30532500-30620000 GCF_036884655.1 Musa acuminata AAA Group | reverse complement strand
AAGAACTAATCGGGTCACTAATGACCTACGAAATGACTTGTAAAGCTCATGAAGAGCAAGAAGACATCCTTCCAAAGAATAGGAAGGATATGACACTCAAAACTTCAGAATGCCACTTGAGAGAAAACTCAAGTGATGAGGACTGTGATGATGACTTAGCACTTCTAACAAGAAAGTTTAAAAAGTTCTTTAAAAGAAACAAGTTCAAGAATGATGCAAAAAATAAACTTGAACCCAAAAAGGACCAAGTAATCTGCTATGAATGCAAAAAGCCGGGACACTACAGAGTGATTGTCCCCAAGTCAAGAAAAGAACAAAGAAGAAGGCGCTTCAAGCAACATGGGATGATTCGAGCGCATCTGAGGAAGAGGAGTCCAACACCGAGCAAGTTGCTCATTACGCCTTAATGGCCATCGAAGACGAGGTAACAAATTCAATAGATGCTGATTTATCTTTCGATGAATTATCAGATGCCTTCAATGACTTATTTGACGAATGCAAGAGTATAAGTAGAAAATATAAATTGCTGAAAAAGATGCATGATAGTCTTACTTGTGAGTTTGATAAGTTAAAAGTCGAACATCATGATAGTTTAAATTCATGTATCAAATGTCATGATTTAGAAACTATGCAAAAAGAAAACCTGCTACTCAAGGACACCTTGAAGAAATTCGAGGTTGGTAGCAAGTCATTAAACATGATCCTTGCAAACAAGGGTCACATTCCAAAAAGGAGCAGAATTGGATTTGTGAGAAATCCTCACCAAAATCCAACCACCTTCATAAAAGGCTCCATCTTACATGTTCAACACCAAACCAAGTGCAACTTTTGTTGCAAATCTGGACACAAGACACATTGTTGTCCATTCAAGAAAATAAGTCCAAACAAATTAATTTGGGTTCCTAAAGGAACCATGATAAACTCTATGCAACATGATAGAAAATGTAGATCTATTTATGAGGCACCCAAAAGCAAATGGGTTCCTAAAGATTATCCCTTCATATAAAAACATTAAAAGTCTAGGCCGGAGCAAGAAATAATATTCTGCTCCTTGACTCTCAATGGTCATAAACCAAGAATCAAAAAGGAACTCGCAACGCTTAAGTAACAAGTGGAAGTTGTGAAATCACAAATACGATACAACCTTATTAGAAACGTATGATATCCAAATTCACATACCCCCCTGATCTTCAAAACCCGTTCATCTACGAATTAATTCTTGTAGAAACTAAATATGTCATGATCTTAAAAGGGATACCAAACAAACATACGTATGCACGTTAAAAGATCTATCTTGATCGTACAAGAGCTTCTTCCTTAAATAAAAACTCATACGAAATCACGTAACAAACATTAATTGCTCTGAAACTCTCCTCAAGGCAAAGGCTCCCTAATCAAATCATATTAGGTGCTCACTGGCTGCAGGCGGTGGCACCTCTCCAGCTGGCGGTGGCACCTCCAGCTATCACGGGTTGCTAGAGGTTGCACCGCTCCAGCCAGAGGTGCAACCGCCAGCAGCTCTGCCCTTTAAACCCACACTAGGGCCGGCTATGGAACCGACCCCAACTCACCCCCATTTCCTCCTCTACTCTTCCAAGTCTCCTCCACTCCCATTTCACTCCTCTAAGCCTTCCAAATACCTCCCATTTTCAGAGCAAAACATCAAGAATCCTTCCTTCTCTTGAAGATTTCACAAAGCAGTAGTGATGGGATCTAGAAGATCCTCAAGGGACAAGGGAAAGAGGAGATTAGTAGAAGAGTTTGATTTCACTCTTTTCGATTCAAAATACCATGCTGAAAAATTTCCCTCTTTCGAACTTAGATGTATTGCTAAGGGAAAATACGTAGATCTAAATGAACTAAGAGACTTAGAGACCATCCAATGGTTTGCGAACCTAGATCTACTTCCAATCTTGCAGATTAATGAACCCATCTATCCTAGGCTTGTTAGATTATTTTACAATAACATACAAATAGATGATGAAGGAAGAATGTCCACCTATCTTTTGGGACAACACATCTCAATCACTGATAAATTCATTTGTGATATGATAGGCATTCCCATAAAAAGCATAGGACTCTACTTTAGAGGATCATGGGATGATGAAAGTATTGGAACATCCTATGTTGAAGCCTTAGGAACAATCTTTGCCAATCCTAACATAGCATTGGTTCCTAAAAGTTGTGAACATCTATTGCCTTTGAACACTAAGATACTTCATTATATCATGACTAGTATAATTCTTCCTAAACAATACCATCATGATGAAATAAGTCAACTAGAATTAGGAACTATGTACTCTATCTTGAAGGGACATGACATCTGTCTCGGCTATCTTATTCAACAAAATATGTTAGAATTATCTAAGAAAGATATGATGCTCCCATATGGTGGTATAATCACTAAAATAATAAAAGCTTACGACATTCTAATATCACCAGAAGAAGAAGTAATGAAAATAGATCGATACAGCATAATAAACAAAAATCTACTTCACCGACTAAGATGCTACTATAGAAACGATAACTGGGTTAGACTCCCTAGAAGGACAGATCACCCTCAATCTGAACCAGAACCGGAAACACCAGTATTTAGGGGTACTCAATCTCCTCCGATCCTTCCCCTTGAGGAAACACATCCAGCTGAGCAAACTCATACATCCATCGAAGAAATTGGGATTCGTATGGATCGATTCGAACAGAGACAAGAACGGATTGAACAAAGACAAGATCAAATCCTATCTGAGCTGCAGCAAATTCATAGTCAATTTGACTCCTTGTTTAGGCACTTTAATTTTCCACCGCATCAATGAACTTATTGAACACCTGTTGTTGTTGTAAACTTCTTATGATACTCACTTCTGATGAACTGGCTGTAAACATCTATTGTGGTAAAAGTTACTGTTTGTGATACTCACTTCTTATCATTACTGTTTGTAATGTGTCCAAATTAAGAATGTTGTGCTTTGAAACTAAAAGTTCTGAAAATCTTGTGTTTTAATTTCATTCGAAGAAAACTAGGAATGTTGATGTGTCCGAACAGATAAATTTGTTAAATTTTTTTTTTTTTTTTTTTCGGACTATATTGTATGATCAAATCACTTGATTTCCATGATTATATGTGAAAATCTGCAAAATCTTGTCCGAATGCATCTTATTTATGAAACAGATTTTCTCGTACACCTTCATGAAAATTGAGTTTCTGAAATAGATTTGATGAAGTGATTCATGTGTATGTATTCCATCTTGCAAAATCTTTACAATGGATTATAACACAAAGGGGAAGAAGTATTTAAAGCAATCTATGTAAAATTCCTCTATAAGCTTGCTATTATTATTTTCTGGTATCATAGTTACTATGCTTTTTGTTGATGACAAAGGGAGAGATATATATATGAATTGATAAACACTGCCATGATGAGAAATATATGAATTGATGCTATGAACACTGATGCTATGCTTGCATCATCAAGAGATATATGAATTGATATGATTACCATATTTGCAATGCTTGCATCATTAAGAGATATATGAATTGATGCTATGATTGCCAAACTTGTATTATACCATGTGATGAAATGCTATAATTGATAAACACTTGAAATGTTTGCATTATGATATCAAAAGCTTACATCGCAATTTTTCATGTTGGTATTTGATATTAGCAAACTTGCATGATGATAAAACTTGATATTATGATTTTCATGCAATGAGTTGAACCAATATCACACACACTTGATCGTAGTACTTCTCCTTTTTGTTGATGACAAAGGGGGAGAAGTATGTTGATGACATGACATGTGATGCATAAGTTTATGCATAAGTTCATGTTGACGTGTTGCAAGTATTCATGATGAATATTGCAATGACTTGAATTCAGTTTGAATTCAAGGTTCTATCAATATGGCATATTGATAGGGGGAGTTTGTTTAAACTCCGGGAGTTAAGTTTAACTCCGTCATCAAGTGGTTGTCATCATCAAAAAGGGGGAGATTGTTGAATCTCGTATTTTGATGATGAAACTACTTGATATATGTTTATGATTTAATCTGCGTTTTGAGTGACGCAGGATGCTTCGATCAGGATGAGACAATTAAAGCAGGAAAATCATGTTGTGCCGAAGGAACATGTCAGAAGATTGGACGTCGGGCCGGTGGATCGGTCGACGTATCGACAGAAGGCTTCGGGCCGTGGACTCGGGCATCGGGCCAAGAAGAGCGGGTATTGTGCCAAGGATATCGGAGTTGCGGAGTCGACTGGCCGATTGGGCAATAGGCTGCAGAAGAAGACGATGCGCCGAAGAATCGGACGAAGCGTCGAGGGACCAATGACATGTCGGACAACTTGGTTAATTGCTTAGGATTAATTGTCTCGATCGAAGTTTTGTTTTGTTGTGCAGGATTAACTACGATGAAAGTTAGACAAGCAGCAGGAGTTGCGCCGGAGTCAAGTTCATGATCACGTTGGGAGTTCGAGAGTTCGACGGAAGTACGGACGGTCGTCGGAGGTTCTGCGAGAACAGATCCGAGAAGTCCAGAAGCTTGCCAAGCGAAGCTCGTCGGAACTCGCCAAGTGGATCGTCGCAAAGTCCAGGAGTTTGCCGGAAGTCCGCAGAAGCATCACCGAGGGTTCATCGGATGATCGACGGAAGTTCGCCGGAAACTCGCCGGAAGAAGCGATTGACGTACCGAAGCAAAGCTGCAGAAATTGTCTTAGATTTAATCGTAGTTAGCACGGTGATTAAGTTAGAAATGGGAGGTGATCCCATTAGCTTAATCCTGGGGCAATTGGGCCCCTGAAGAACTCAAGTTGGGTCGAATGGTTCAACCCATTCGAACCCAAGTAGCTGTGGGAGGTGCAACCGCCCAGGCAGGGAGGTAGCACGGCCCAGGCTAAGTCTCCCAGCGAGACTGGGCGGTGCAACCGCTCCAGCCAGGCGGTGCAATCGCCCAGGCTAAGTCTCTCAGCGAGACTGGGCGGTGCAACCGCTCCAGCCAGGCGGTGCAACCGCCCAGGGCTCAGTCTCCAAGCGAGACTGGGCGGTGCAACCTCCTCTGTCAAGAGGTAGCACCGCCAGAGCTCAAGTTCCGAGCTCTGCCGAGAGGTGCAACCACCGAGCTCGGTCTTCGAGCTCTGGCAGAGAGGTGCAACCTCTTTGGACAGGTGATGCATCGCCCGAGCTCGGTCTTCGAGCTCTGGCAGAAAGGTGCAACCACCCCTGACAGAGAGGTGCATCCGCTTGAGCTCAGTCTTCGAGCTCTGCCAGGCGGTGCAACCTCTCCAGTCAAGAGGTGCAACCGCCTGATCCCGGAATTCCGGGATTTGATGGTTTTGAGCTCGAATTTTGAATTGGGTTGGGGCCTATAGATACCCCACCCATTCAGCACTGAAAAGATACAGACACACACCGAAATCTTGATCTTTTCTGTGATTCTAAGAGCTCAAAAGTGTTGTAAAGCCTTTAAGTCTCCTCCTTCTGTTCTTCAAGTTTTCAGTTGTAAAGTGAGGAGAGAAAGGTCTGTAAAGGTTGTCTCCTGAGCCTGTCAAAAGGAGAGAAATTGTAAAAGGGCAGTTTGGCCTTCGCCTATTGAAGGAAGGCCCCTAGTTGACGTCGGCAACCTCGTCGGTGGAGGAAGCCAAAAGTGGAGTAGGTCAAGGCTGACCGAACCACTCTAAATCTCTGGTTTGCGTTTATTCTCGAGCACTTTATCATTACTACAAACCTCCTTCATTACTACTGCTCTCTGCGCTTTCACGAACAAGTTCTAAGTGCTGTTCTTCCGAATCTGCATTCAGACGTAAATTCGTATTTTCATACATTACAGTTTACGTTTACGTTTGATTCTGCAGAACTGTCTTCCGTGCTTTTACGAACGAGCTTCTTTGCAGTTTACACTTACATTTTGATCCTATTGATAACTGCAAACTGTCCTCTACGATTTTACGAACGAGTTTCAACATTTAGACGTAAAACTGCATTCAGACATAAATCGGCTTTCCTCGCACAATCATCAGATCTCAGTTCACGTTTACGTCTTGATTTCAACTGCATACTGCCTTCTGCGAGTATACAAACGAGTTTCAAAGTTTAGACGTAAATCTGCGTCTAGACGTAAAACTGCGTTTAGATGTAAATCTGCGTTTAGACGTAAATCTGAGTTTAGACGTAAATCTGAGTTTAGACGTAAATCTGCGTTTAGACGTAAAACTGCGTTTAGACGTAAATCTACATTTAGACGTAAATCTGCGTTTAGACGTAAAACTGCGTTTAGACGTAAATCTGAGTTTAGACGTAAACTGCGCTTAGACGCAAAACTGCGCTTAGACGCAATCTGCGCTTAGACGCAAACTGCACTTAGATACAAACTGAGAATTAGCTTTTGCATCATAATAGTTTTTGAACGAACGCAGCTTTTGGTTTTTAATCGCTGTAAGATTTCCGCTGCACTAATTCACCCCCCCCCCCTCTTAGTGCTCTCGATCCTAACATTATGGACCAATAAGAAACCCAACTTGAGACATTTACATATTTAGAATTATTTTAAAGAAAGATTCTTCTATTCATATGAAAGGAATTTAGATTCAAGGATTATTTATGAGTTTTTGTTATTTATCTAAAAAAATTGAAAGACATATATATTTTATTACCCTAATTATAATATAAGGATAGTTATATCTAATAATGTAGGATTCCTAGAAAATAGCAAATTAGTGAGTGAAAATCTCAGAATTTAATTTTTATATTAAGAAAATATAGGTTAATATTCTTTATTATATTACATTCAAGAGATTATTGTTCCTCACATCACTCAAAGAATTGATAAAGCTGAATAATAAGATAAAATTGATAAACTCTCATATAATATTAATATCGTTATTGATGAGCTTATAGAATAATTGTAATTGATAATTTTGAAAATATCTTAAAGAGAAAGAAGTTGTGTCATTTCTAATTATTATATGATATATCTATAAGAATTAAATTATGATATAGAAATAAAAAGGACCTCTTATCAGTTTTATAAGACATGAAAATTAATGATTTTAAATTTTGATTTAATACGCTGAAAGTGTCGAGTCCAACCCATATGTGGGTTTGGACTAGATGATTTAGGCATTGAGCCCAAATCTGATTTATTAAAAAAAAAAATAAGAAAAAAGTGGCTGCATGACGTGAGGAGGGTAGAGAAGGTGTGTGTGCAGCGAATAGTGACGGAGAAAGAGAGAGAGAGAGAAAGGGAGAGAAAAAGTTAAGGTTTTTGAGGCTTTTGCTAGATAATCGAGCAACTAAATTTCGTTTTGACTCAAATTTTATGTGAAGAATCTTTACAACAAGTTCTATAATCTTAACGGTATCGATATGTAGTTTATCCTCTCTAAGGTATTTTCTTGCTATACCCACTTTGTGAGACTTAAAATTTTGATTTCATGAAATTCATCTTTGATAATGATGATTTATCCTCTTGTTATTCTAAAGAAGATTTATCATAAACATATTATCATTATTTGTGATAGTGGAAGTTTGATGTGGACTACGGTTTCGCGGTTTTTCTCGTATTAGGTTTTTCATGTAAAAATTTCAGTATCTCACTTTGTGACTATTTATTGTTCTACTATTTATGCTGCTTTGGTTAATATTTATTTTTGATAACAAGTTGATATTTTGACGAGGAACCCATTTTGATACACAAAGAGGGGAAAGAATTATTCCGCTATTATAGTTTTTCCCAATAAGTGGTATTAAAGCCAGGTTTTTTGGTGCTAGTTTTTTTTCTTGTGTGATTGAAATGGAAAAGTCAAATGGTATGATTAAATTGAACTCGTCAAATTATTCTACTTGGAGGCATATGATAGAAGATTTGCTCTATTATAAAGATTTGTATAAGCCCATTAAAGTTAAAGATAAACCTTCTACTATGGAAGATGAGGAATGAGAGGTTCAACGTAGAAAAACTATTACCTATATTAGAAGATGGATGAATATAAATTTGCATGAGCATATTTCTGATGAAACCAGAGCTGAAGTTGTTTGGAAAAAGATAGAAAACCTCTTTGCGAAAAAATAGTGAAAATTAAAATATCTCTCCTCAGAAGGCTTGTAAATTTGAAATATAAAAATGATGGTAATATTGTCGAGCACATAAGTCTATTTTAGAGTCTTGCAAATAAGTTGGTTGCTATAAAAATAAATATAGATGATGATATGCAAAGATTATTACTTCTCAGCTCTTTTACAAAAAGTTGGGAAACGTATATGGTGATAATTTGTAACTCAACGTCAAAGGGGACTCTAACTATAGATATGATTAAAGATAATTTGCTAAATAAAGATGCCAGAAGGAAAGAATAGGGAGAATCTTTTTCTAGTGCATTTGTTATTGAAAAACAAGAAAGACATAGAAGACGTCATAGTAGAAATCCAGATGATTATAAAGGAAGATTCAAGTCTAGAAAAGATATAAAATATTTCTACTATAATAGGCTAGGTCACATGAAGAAAGAGTGTAGGTTTTAGAAGCGAGAATAGAATGAAAGAAAGAAAAATAAGAAAGAAACCAATTCAGTTACTGTTGAAGGTGATATCATTATTGTTTGTGATGATGATTATGTTAGTCTTGTAGCTCAGGGCAATAACTGAATAATTAACTTTGGTGCTTTATTTGATGTTACTTCTCATAGTGATTTCTTTAAATCTGACACTACTAGTGATTTTAGTAATGTCAAAATGGGAAACAGTGGTATATCTAAGATTGTGGGTATTGGAGATATTTACTTGGAGACTAGTATTATGAGCAAATTGATACTCAAAGATGTTAAACATGTTTCAGATATTCGTCTTAACTTGATATCTATATGTAGACTTAATGATGAGAGATTTACACATTATTTTGGTGAAAGTAAATAGAAACTCACTAAATATTCTCTAATTATGGTGAGAGGAAATAAACTAAACTCTTTTTATGTCATGGAAGTTAAGCTACATAAAGGATAGATTAATGTAATTTAGAAAGGTGAAAGTATCAATCTTTGGCACAAGAGGCTTAGTTATATCAACAAGAAGGGACTTCAAACTCTTGCTAGAAAGTAGTTATTACCAGACTTACAAGGTACATCTCTTAAATCTTGTGATCATTGCTTAGTTAAAAAATCACATAGAGTTGCCTTTTATACATATCCATCATCTAGAAGATCAAATGTTATTGATTTAATTCATACTGATATATGTATTATGCAAACTAGAACTCCTAGATGTACTCTTTATTTTGTTACTTTCATTAATGACCATTCTAGAAACGTTTGAGCTTTTGCTTCGAAATCTAAAGAGTAGGTACTCGATATTTTCAAAGAGTTTCATGTCAGTGTTAAAAGAGAAATTGGCAGAAAGCTAAAATGTGTTCGAGTAGATAATGGTGGCGAGTACAAGGGTAATTTTGAAAATTATTGCAAGTTTCATGGTATTAGACTTAAGAAAATAGTTCATAAAACTCATTAGCAGAACGGTATGGTAAAAAGGATGAACAAAACCATTGAAGAAATGATTAGGTGCATACTTTCCCATGCCAAGTTACCTAAGTCACTTTAGGGGAAGGCTATGAGAACTACAATTGACCTGATAAATCTTTCTCTATAAGTTCCTCTAAAAGGTGATGTTCCAAAAAGAGTATGGAAAGGAAAAAATATATCTTATAATCACTTGAGAGTCTTTAGGTGTAAAGTATTTGTTCATATTCCGAAAGATGAGAGGTCTAAGCTTGATAATAAGGCAAAAGTATATATCTTCTTGAGGTATGGTCATGAAGAGTTTGGGCACAGATTATGAGATCCAGTAAACAAGAAGATTATTAGAAATAAAGATGTTGTGTTTCTTGAAGACCAATTGTTTGATGATACTGATAATGTTGAGAAGCCAAAATCTTTGTTTATATTCCTTAGAGTTTGGGTCCAATTCCTTCACCTATAGTTCATAATGATCATAGGGAGATGAACAAGAAGATTGTGCTGAGAATGTCAATAATGATACTCCTATAGTTGATGATATTGAACCAACTGAACAAGCACCTCCACCACCAATTTAGATTCTATTGAGAAGATCCACAAAAGAGCGATAATCATCTACCAGATATCCTTCATATGAGTATGCTATACTTACTGACGGGGGAGAGCTAGAAATATACTAAGAAGCTATTCTATATGAGCATAAGAATAAGTGAGTTAAAACCATGCAAGAAGAAATAAAATCTTTGTTGAGAACCATATCTATGACTTAGTAAAAAATTTACATGGTGCAACCAAAAAGTTTCAAAGTCAAGGGAAAAAAAAAATCTGGTATGTAAGCTTAGGAAAAACTTATATAGAATTAAACAAGCACCTAGATAATGGTACAAGAAGTTTAATTCCTTTATGATGAGCCAAGGGTATAATAGAACCACATCTGATCATTGTGTATTTATAAAGAAATTTTTAGATGATGATTTCATTATTCTCCTACTATATATTGATGATATACTGATTGTTGGCCATGATGCTGGTAAAATTGGAAAGCTTAAAAGAGAGCTAAGTCTTTTGCCATGAAAGACTTGTGATCGGTAAATTAAATACTTGACATAAAGATTTTTCGTGATAGAAAGAAAGAGAAAATTTGGCTATCTCAAGAGACCTACATTGAAAAAGTTTTTGAAAGATTCAACATGAGAAAAACTAAAACAGTTTGTTCTCCACTTGCAGGTCATTTCAAGCTTAGTTTAAAACAATATCTTCAAGTGAGAAAGAAAAAGAAGAAATGTCCAGAGTGCCTTACTCATTTGCAGTAGGTAGTTTGATGTATGCTATAGTTTATACTATGCCAAATATAGCTCATGCAATTGGAGTTATTAGTCGATTTCTCTCTAATCCTGATAAGGAATATTGGGTAGCAATGAAATAAATATTAAGATAACTAAGAGATACTTCTAAGTTGTGTTTATGTTTTAGCAGTGATAAACTTGTGCTAGAGAGATACACAGATGCAAATATGATAGGTGATATTGATTCTAAGTAGTCCAATTCGAGATTCTTGATGACATTTACAAGGGAAGAAGTCTCTTGACAGTTTAAGTTGCAGAATTGTGTTACTCTATTAACAACAGAAACAGAATATATATTAATTATTGAAGCTACAAGGAAGCTTTGTGGATGAAAAAATTTCTATAAGAATTGAGCTTGAAACAGAAAGGACTGTTTAATGTGACAATCAGAGTATTATTCATCTCTCCAAGAATTCAACATACTATTCTAGATCTAAGCATATTGATGTTAGATATCATTAGATTCGTGATGTGCTTGAGATAAAAGAATTACACTAGAAAAATATGCATGCCAATGAGAATGAATCAGATATGTTGATAAAATCTTTACCTAAAGAAAAGCTTGAAGCATGTAGGCGAAGAGCGAGCTTAGTACAACCTACCATATGAGCTGGATGGGGAGAATTGTTGAGTCCAGCTTATATATAGGTTTATACTAGATGATTTGAGCATTGAGCCATACCCACTTTGTGAGATCTAAAATTTTATTTTTATAAAATCCATCTTTGATGATGATGATATGTTAATATTGAGTCAAGATCCGTGTTCTTGATATTATTGTGATCCTTTGGTTATTATAGAGAAGATTTACTATAAACATGTTATCATTATTGGTGATAGTGGAAGTTTGAAATGGATCACAGTCCCATAATTTTTTCCGCATTAGGTTTTTTACCTAAAAATTTTAGTATCTCACTTTGTGACTGATTTATTATTCTACTATTTATACTACTTTGGTTAATATTTACTTTTGATAACAAATTGATATTTTGATAAGGAACCATTTTGATATATAAAAAAAAATTATTTCGTTATAATAATTTTTTTCAATAGAAAAAAAAGATTTTAAAAGATTAAAATCGATAGACTAGAATGGTATTTGAGGATTTGTTAAATTACCTAATAATTATAAAAGAATCGATTATAAATAGATGTTTAACGATAATATTGAATGATATTAAAATTTCAAGCGACTCTATCTGAACCTAAAAGAATCGATTATAAAAGAATCTGTTAGGCATGCATCAAATTTTTTCACATCTAATGGTGTCTTTGGTATAAGAATCAAAGTTTAGGAGGACACATTGATATGTTAGCACGTTTTGTTTCGGACATCAAAGACGCAATTAATAACCAAGTGTCTTCTTTCTCATAGCTGTAACGTTGCTCAGTGTTGTGTTGCTAAAAGGACAAATCATAACGAAACCAGTCAAACAAATAAACAATACTTTCCATAAAAACAAATAATTACTAGAAAAGGAGATCAACTAAAATAGGCTTAAGCATCAAGCGACACATTTAAACTACATCTGATGAGGTTAAAAAAAAAGAGGTATATGCTCCATCCTGATCCACAGTAATGTCTTGAAACTTTCTCTATCCTCCCAATGTATCGATGCTTCTATTCGAATTGTTGTGTTGTGGTCTTTTAATGGTTGGCTATCTAACTTTCCATTATTTTCCTTAGATCAAGCCTCCCCATGAAATTATAAAAAGAAAAAAAAACAAGAGTCACCAAGTTCATTTTCATTCGGTCAGCAGTGTAATAGATGGATTAGCAATCACAATATTCCACTCTAATAAAATTGTGATTTAATTATCTGATGGTTATGATGAAATGTGCTGGAAGGGTGTATTTAAACTGTCTTATCGAAGAAATAAGATACGGAATGTGGTTAACCTAAGAGAACTGATTGCGATTTCCATGAGTAGCAAGCAACCATGAAGGATTGATTATTAACAAAACAGAAGTTTCAGAAGTAGAAAGAGGTAGCGAATCAGAAAAGAAATGATCTAACTTTTGCATGTAGAGCTACTTAACGGCAGAAGCACATGATATATATATGCCTTCTCTCCGTTCTAAATAAAATATAACCATATAGGAGGATGTTGCTGGTGCCCAAACTAATACCTACATGGTTGACTTTGTTTATTGTCAGTGGCTAAGAGGTTACGGTGGATTTCGAAAACAATACATGAAGTAAACCCATTTTGAGATTGCACTGCGTTTACAACATAAGACCAATGTTATGCCCATCACTTCCCGTAGCAGCTGATTTGTCTAAGCCATACAATAAATTAAACCAATGGAATGACAACTGCATTTGACAATGACCAACCGACTGCATCAATGTTAAGAAGGGAGAGGTTACTATTCGATAAAAGCCTAATAGTAAATTTTTTTTTTGTTTTTTGGGGATAATTGATCATATATATATATATATATATATATATATATATTGCCTTTTCTTTTTCTTTCTTCACGCGGCCAGCCAAAGCGGCGCTTCAAGTTGATGCTGGATACAACAAGCGGGCTGGGACCCACAAAAAACCCCAAAGAGTTAATGGGTATGGCCAGTGAACGCCGAGACGAGAACCGAATCCTCTCTACCTCTCCCGAAACACAAGACGACTTCTCTCTCCCAACTCGGTGCCGATGGATCGGCCGTGAGTTCGAATCCGTTTCCAGGTTTTCTCATGTTGTTTCCTCTCAGCTGTTGCCTTTTGTTTCGCGATCTCTCCGTCGTATTGTGGTGTTTTGCTTCGTTTCGTTTTGCTGGCACGGTCGCCATTTTGGTGTTTTGGTCACAGCTGATGCGAGTTTAGGGTCACTGTTTCATTGGCCGTGTTTTGGCCTCGTCCAGTCTTGTCCTTTAGGGTTGTACTTCTTGGAGCTTCGCCTTGTTCTGCAGCGCGTTTCGTTGGCGATCGCTAGGGTTTTTTATCTCCACCCTTTGGAATGGCAATGGCTGTTAATGAGTAAATGGAGAGATCAGAAGCGTCTTTTTTATTGATCTGAACGGATTTACTTGTTCTTCGGTGTGTTCTTTTGACGAATAGGATTGCTGTGATGGAATCAATCACATTGCTCTGTTTGACTTCTCGTTCTTGAAGGTTCCTTTCAATGCGTTCTTCTGGGAACTTTTTTTTTTTTTTAATCAAGTTTCTTGCCCTATGAATGAACATGCATGTTCATAGTGCGTGTTTTCTTTCCAGAAGAAAAAAACATGGAGCAATTTGGATGGGTGATTGTTAGGCAATAGAGGAAAGGATTTATGTAGTTTATCTCACCATGTCTTGGCCAGCCCCCCTTCCTCCTCGCTGCCCATTTCAGAGCAAGGGGGTGCCTCGCCGAGCATCCGATTCTGCACCTCAAACCCCACAGAACGACACTGGATCGTATGCACAGAACCTCATGGATGAACCACCATCATGGGTAGATGATCTCTTGGCAGAACCGGCAAGTGGTCATAGAGGGATCTCTCTGCGGAGATCCTCCAGTGATCCAGTATCACTCCTGGAGGTGGCTACAAGTTTCCAAGGCCCAATATCTCCGGCCAATGAGGAAGATGCTTTGTCTGACAGTCTTCTCCATGAGTCGCTGGAGGCTGCGGGAGCCAGCGAAGTTGATGGTGGGTTTGAGGCTGGGAGCTGGGTCTTTGGCCCTAACTCCCCTAGACAAAGGAGCAAATTGACCGACTCTGAGAGCTCAATAGTGACTGCGCTGCTGGAAAATGTTCCTAGCAACCCACTGCAGTATCTAACTGTGGATTATCCAAGCACCTCTGTTACAAGCAAGCCACACGGAATGGAAGATGATTATAATCCTCTAGCCAATCCTGATTCTCACAAGTTACAAAGAAGGTGAACCAGTTTCTATTTTACCCATTCATACTTCTCATATTATTCTTTTTCAGCCATATCTGACAGAAAAATCAGTGATTTTGCGGTCATGTTAGAAAAAAATTCTTCTTAGATGCTTTGTGGAAATCTTTTCTTTCTCTCTTTTGTCATGTTTAGTCACCGGAAAATAAATATTATATAAAATCCATAGCCTTTAAAATATATCAATCTAATTAGTTGCAGAAGTACTTTTGTATTCAATATGAGCAGAATTACTATGAGAATCTTTTTCCTGTGTCTTGTGCTTTAACAACTGGGAGATCATGTGGAATGTTGCTGTGGGCAACCTCCCCTACATATGGGGTGTCGGCTTTTGGACCTCCTAGTTATGACATTTTTGCATATGCATGTCTTATGCATCCATTTTAGGACTTAAGGGAAAGTTGACTTGGTGCTATTCTGGCTTTAGGAATTCCATCTGAAACTTCCTACCACACTATATATCTATCAAACTTATACATATTCTTATAGTCTTGCTCCTTTCAAGTTTATTATTTTGATATAGAACCATTTTTCATTGATTTTGCTTCATTGCATCAATCACTTTGCTGAAAGATTTCCATTTGCCTTCTTTTAAACTTATTCTTCTGTACATCCTTATTAACTAAGGCTTTGCATTAAATTGGCAATGTGGTAATCTCTTCTCCATCGTTTTATTTTATGCTCTGTTTCCCTTTTGTTTCTGATGCCAGTCTCATTTCAAGGATCCAAGACACTCATTTTATTGAATTGTTTTGCAAGTAACTGGTGTTCCTCAAGCATCATCTGATCATCACAGTATGATACTGAAAGGCAGCCATTGTTGTGAAAAATCAACATGATATATCATGTCAAATATCCTTTGGATTGCAATTCTGGCAGCTTCAACATTTTCCATAGATCAAGCATGACAAAATTCGTTAGGATAAAGATGTAGAAATCATTATTTTTACCATTAGTAAACATGTGGAGAATTCTTAAGCCAATGTATGAAGTTGCTGACTGGGGTTTAGAAGATGGGTGAATTAATCTTAATATGAAGTGTTAACTTTTCATCAATGTATTATGTTCTTAAACTGACACATTTGCTAGCTAAGTTTTCATCCAGATTTTATTCCACTAGTTTAGCATAAGCATGTAGTTCCAATTGGGGATTACAATTTTCTCATTGATACATGAAGTTACCTTGGTTAGTAAGGCGGACTGATCCCAACCTGATCTGGCTGATCAAATTTGAGACAAGCCAAGATAAAAAAAAAAAGGACCTCGATTTTTGGGGATCAATGATATCCACTGATTTCTTGACTGATCCCAGGTTAGTCCAGTTGATTTCCAAAACAAATCTTGTCAGCCTAAGCAATCCTGTCAAATCTTGATTGGCCATGCCAATCTCTGCTGATCTTAGCCAACCCAGTTGATTTCCAAGTTCCAATTAATCTTGTTGCTCTCTTTTTGCTTTTTGGCTATTTCAATAAAAAGATAAAAAGATCCTGTGATCCTAGTCAGTTGACTTGGAATCAATCACTATCCTCTCCAATTCTGATCATCATCCAGATCCTGACCCTGCGAATATTGAAGGCCCCTATTTTGATGCTGATCATCATCCATCATCCGTTTAGATGCTTTCTCAAAAAGTCAGGGAACTGCTTAAGATACTTCTATGCAGTGAGACTTTGTTTGGGTATTTGCAAATAAGATTTGATGAACTAAAAGATTGAAATTTATGTCTACGCACGTAAGATGGGTTGGCACTGCCAAGTACTATGTGACTCATCCTGTGATATAGCGAAGAAAGTTGGTGGGTGTTGTTATCATTTGCAACATGAGATGTCGGGATAGCATGTATCAATGTGATGCAATCATTCTGAAGAACCAACACTGTTTATGCAGAATGTCTAGTTTATTTTTATTATGCTTGTGATTCACTATCATGTCATATAGTTCATACACTACATAATAGCACTTTTGTATGAAATGTTTGAAGCAAAAGTCATGTGCCAAGTACCCTATTTTTATTTAACCTTTGTAACTGGAATTCATGTATCAACTATACAATGTGTTGATTTTTTTGTCATAGCAAGAAAGCTTTTCCTTTTAGTGGTTGTTTTTCCAGTTGGTTAATTTGAAAAAAAGAACTGTCAAATTAATAGACAATTTCAGAGAACAAGTGTGTTTCAAATGGGCCCTGCTTGGTCCTTTAGACATTGTACTATAATTCTTTTCACCATAGTCTTGATTTCTCCAGTAATACTTTTCACATTTATAATTCATGTTGCATATGGCAGCTATTAACAGCTTATATGACTTTTAATGTCTTGTTCCTTGCTGAAGTTCTTGTTTCATCTTGTCCTTATCTATTTGGCAAGTATACGAGTCTTCTGAAGTATCTTTCCCCAATTTATGTGAATTGTTGCGATTCTGAGATACAGAAGTTTCTGCAGGCACTCGGGTCAACGATCTAGGGTTCGTAAACTCCAATATATTGCTGAGCTTGAGAGAACTGTTGACATGCTTCAGGTAATCATGCAGTTCATGCTTTGGATTTCTCACCCTGGATTTTCTTGATGGAAACATTATTTACCTTTTTTTGTAGACACTGGGAGCAGATTTGGCCACTAGAGTTGCTTCTCTGTTTCAGTACCGTCTTGCTTTATCCATGGAAAACAAGAAACTAAGGCAGCAGATTGCCAGTCTTCGACAAGAAAAAAATATCAAGGATGGTATGCCAATCTCTTTGTTGTTTTCCTGCTTCAGTAAATTTTTTGGACACCTTTAAGAAAAAGATAAAGACTAATTATATTGAAATCAGGATTAAGGTCATTTATTAAAGATTAAGGTATCTTTTGATATTGCTGATTGCTGCAAGATGTTCATGAACAAGTTGGAACTCTAGTCAGCTGTACCTAATATGTTTCAATGTTGGAAAAATCTAAGTCCTGTCTGTTATCTGGATATTGGAATATATGTGGATAGTTTTATTGTCCTTGGCAAAAACTGTAGTAAAGAGGGATGAAGCTTGTGAACTCTTCAAGCTGTGCTAGTTACCATGCATGTTATGAAAAAACCTAACTAGATACATATTATTTCTGGGAAAATATCAGTTTTGATGTCATACTAGCCTACAACATTTGTCTACCTATCTTCTGTGTATTTCTTAGGCATTCATCAGCATAATTTTACCTCAACCATCTTGCAGATTCATTTGTTGGACTTTTATATGTTAGAACTCTATACATTATGTCATCCTCAAAAGATACAATCACTTGCATACCTTCTGATGCTGCTTGTAGTTTCTTTTAAAATTTTAAATCTGATTCAACCTTTGCGGATTTTGATAGGTCAACATCAGTCTCTGAAGAATGAAGCAGAGAGGTTGAGAATGATTTGTGGGCGCCACCGGAGAAGCAAAAGTGTGGCTGCATGTTTTGAGATGGACCCTTCTGAATTAGATCATTCGCCGATAAATTGGCAGATGTTGGACTTGGGAAAGCTCAATCTTGGTGGTAGGTAAGTTTCTGTGAAGCATAGTTTAGGGCACTGGCAAATGAGAATCCTATCATTCCTTGGGGTTGAGAACTCAAGACATGGGATTTTTTTTTCTAAGTTCGACTCCCAAGCTCTAGATTTAAATCTACTGTCAGTTAAGCCTCTTCCAAGTCTAACATACTCCCCTGTTGCAAAAATTTCTTGCTCATCAGTGTATTTTTGTGGCAACGATCGAAGACTACACTTTCTCGGCGTGTGGTGTCATTTACCTGGAACTGTGAGCAAGGAAAAATGTTGAACTATGACGTCAAGGTTTGCACTCTTGCAGATGTCATCTCTACAGCTACTAGCCATGATCTGAGTAATTACTATCTGTTCTCTGAGATCCATGCTTTTGCACACAATGGTAATTACCACCTAATATGTCTGTGAATGGGTCTAATTCAGTCCAGCAATGACTCCCATCATATTTCTATTCAACAGGTAAAAATCTCTGCACTGCTTTCTATATATTACAAAATTTAACATAGTCTCAGTTTCCTGTTCAAAATTTGTCTAGATCTGGTTAATTCAAAATTCCCATGTTGAAGCATGTGAGGAGCGTGAAAAGTGTTGTTTGAATATAAATCAATAGAGCATGTGTCGTCTAAATAGGTAAAGCTTTTAGATGTAATGTTATTGATAGAAAAATAAGATGATAAACAATCACTCACATTGTGATACAAATGACATGGGAGATGGATAATTAGATAGTCAATAGTAAATAGAACGAGATAGACGTAGTTGTATGCAGTAATTACACAATCATAATTACATTTACATAACCTTGGCCTTGTAAAAGAACGATGAAGAGTAGGAGTTGCTTACATTAAAACCAAGCAATTCTTGGGCGAAGGGCCAACCAGATCGCCGGCCGCTGCCACCGTCCCGTTACCGAACCCGATGCGGACATCCTTGCAGTGCGCCATCACGGCGTCCCTCCTCGTCCACCACGCGCCCGACCCAAACTTCACCCATGCGAACACCCTGAAAACAAAGTTCAGGGCCCCGTCGCCATGGCTCCGATCCCAGTCCATCGCCTTCGCGCCCGCCGATAACAGGCGGGCACCGGCCGCGGTGGTGCTCCCATTCTCCTGATAGAAGGGCGGGATCGGGGCATAGGAGATGATTTCGGAGTCGTAGAGGACGGTCACGCCGATCTCGTCGTAGTCGATGCCCAACTTGTCGTTGGGGTTGTGAAAGGTGAGGGAGAAGTTTAAATCGGCGGACAGCCGCTGGGCTGCGGCGGTGAGGTTGAAGCCGGAGACGGCGGCCCAGGAAACGGCGATCTCGGGGAGGTTGGGCCGGAGGACGAGCCAGAGGACGAGGTTGAAGACGAAGAGGACGAGGAAGGAGGCGATCATGACGGCGCAGAGGCTGCGGAGGAAGACGGTACTGCGCGGCTCGGAAGGGGGCGCCGGCCGCGGAGTCGCGCCGGCCCCGTAGGGATAGTAGGGGACAGCGTGCGGCGGGAGCCGCGGGGGAGGAGCGCCGTAGACGTAAGGGTAGGGGTTGGGGTAGCCGGCGCCGGCGGGGTAGCTGGTGACGACTGGGATCGGATCGGCCGAGCGAGTCATGGAGGGTTGGGAGGGAGAGGAGGGAGCGAGTAGTTTCGAAGCGACGCGATTTAAACGACGAAAGCGCGCGGCCGCCGATTTCGTTGTGGGCTAAAAGAAGCGCTGATGGACGATCGGACGGTGGATCACAGCATGACCGTTATCTCCTTACACGTAAACAACATCATGAATAATATATTTATTACCTTTAGGATGAATCTTTTATATATATATATTTAAAATCATTTAAATAATACTTAATATGTAAAGTTTTATTGAGAAACTTGAAGTGATAAAGGGTTAGCATTTGTATCTCTGAAGATAGATAGCAAATTTATGTGTGGGTTCAAGCAAACAAAATAAATGAACAGGTGGAATTCCAAATAGATCTTGACATCAAAGGAACAATAGGGTGGAATTTGATTGAGCGAAAACCTTCTAAGTGATAACTTCCAAATTTAGAGAGTTGCTAGGATTAAAAATGAATAATCTTGAGCCTAAATCCTTAATTTCATAAATAAAAAAAATATAAAACTAGAATTAAAAAGGATTGGTGCATAGACCCGATGGAAGTTCTCCGTTCATTAATGAACGGCGTTAACTATGTTTTGTTGGTATCTCAAATCCGTCTATCAAAATTACAAAAAAGATCATCCTATATACTACATAAATTAATGTAGCAAGAGTTTAATATTTAAATTGGTCTATTTAACTATATATTTTATGTCCAATTGGAACTTTATGTTGATCTTTTTTTTACTCTTTTGTTAGCATTGTTGGAGATTGTGTGCAAAGAAAGGAAAAAAAACATTATTATGAGGGAGAAAAAAGTCTGGAAATTGTTTTGGGAGAAAAAATTTATTTGGTAGAACTCATTATTTTCCCATATTCATTGTTTTTTTCTTTTCAATCTTCATGCCTTTGGTGGTTAGAAGGACACATAGGACGATAGCAACAAGGTAGAGATGCGTAAATATTCTCCCATGAACTTTATAGTTCTCTCCAATCATAAAACCACCTACCTTTCTTTCTTGATTTGGGCTGTGTAATATGATAGTGTGTGTCAATGAGAATGATGTTTATTTCAAGATGACACAAGCCTAAATTGAGAGCTGCACTATTTTTATTGGGTCTGTAAGGGACTAAATGACTGGTGTTTTTGGTTGAACCTTTGGATAGCATCTCCCATGACATATAATCTTTCGCTTCATGATTCCAACGCTCACACCGTGAGCTTATCTAGTTTAGTAGAGCATTTGATACCTCTCTCTCTCTCTCTCTCTCTCTCTCTCTCTCGTTTTTGTCTTTTGTTTTTTTTTTTTGCTAAAACAAAAAAAAGGATTACTTTCTAAAACGAGTATAAAATTCACCCTAAATGTTGAAGAAGATTAGCAAAGAAAAACTTGGAGGATCATTTTCCTCTCCAAATAGATATCAAATTCAATATTTCTAATCGTAAGGAGAATGCTCCGATGAACAATGAAGGTTCCTAATAAAATATGAGAAAGAAACTAAGAATCAATCTCGATCAGTTCGTCGATGAACTCCCTCTCGTAAAGTCACATTGATTTCTCTCTCGAATAGCAGCAGCTTCCAAATAGAGCATACTCCTTAAAAGCTCCATATACCTTCTTCCCTCTTAAAATTAATCATTTACCTCCCATAGGGTTCCGTTCAGATATTTCAGAAAATCTTCTTAGATCTCATCGTAGACCCTCTGCTCTCGCCTCTCCGTTGAGCGATTCTCTCCGTTGAGGGATTCAGTTATTCTCCTCGACTCTCTCCCCAAACCCTCTCCCCAAATCTATCAATCTGTATGGGGAGAAGAGAGAGAAAGGGTCTACTCTCCGCACTCCCTACAGATTCCGCACCGCGATCGGATTAAAGACAGAGGCTGCAGTAATCTTGGATCACGGTGCTTAGCAGATCAAACAAGATTTCTGAACGGATGGCATCAAAAGGTACGCATCGTATAATTAGATCTATGCATTGATTTCAATCCTGGCATTTAGGTTATTTCCGCATTATTAACATAGCATAATTACAGATCTTTATGCTTACAATTGGTATCAGAGCCCAGTTTTTTGAAATCATGCATTAGATCTGTAAATTAATTTACGATGCATAATTACCTTTATCTTCCAAGAACTGCTAAGCAGTAATGGTTACCGTCGACCTCGCTGCAAATCTGCGGTTACGCCGAGTAGCGTGCACATCACAGAACCCGTCCCATATGCGGACATCATAGAACTCGTCCCCCGTCCCATATGCGAACATCATAGAACCCGTCCCATATGCGGACATTACAGAACCCGTCCCGTACGCGGACATTACAGAACCCGTCCCGTACGCGGGCATTACAGAACCCATCCACGCGACGGCATTACAGAACCCCGTCTGTGCGACGGCATTACAGAACCCCACACGGCATCACAGAACCCCGTCCGTGTGACGGTCGGCCACACGTAGGTAGACAGCCCAAGTGGCGGCCGTGCATGAGCAGGCCGTGCACAGGCGACGACCGCGCGCTGGCAGCAGCCCCGTGGCGGCAGCGGCCGCGCACAGGCTAGAACTGCCACTGGCAGTCGCGCACAGGCGGTCGCTGGCAGCCGCGCACAGGCGACAGCCCGCAGTCGCGTACAGGCAGCATCCGCGCACAGGCGGCAGCCCGCAGCCCGCAGCCGCGTACAGGCGGCCAGGCCGTAGGCAGCAGCGGCAGCGCCGCTCGCGCAGGCGGCGGCGACGAAGGCAGATTAGGGTTTTTGGCATAATTATGGTTTTACCCTCGAGGCTAGGGTTTTTAAAAAATTACAGTTTTACCCTTTGCAAATATCGTAATTACAGTTTATGTTCTGTCAACATACTTACGGTTTTGCCCTCGGGTCTAATTTCTGCCAAATTACAGTTCTGCCATTCGCATATTTTCGATTTATATCCTATCAAATATTTTCGGTTTTTATCATTATGAAATTGAGAAATTTAGGTTATATTCTCAATTATAAAAATTGATAAATATCATTTATTATAATTATGATTAATTTTAATCATGATTATATTTTTGATTATTTGATTGGATTTAATTTTGATTAAAAAAAATATAAATTATGGTTTATTTTATGGTTTTCTCATATGAATTATTCATTATATATGTGGTAAATAAAATTAAAATCCAATTATTGTTTTTGGAATATTTATTTATTTATTCACATGTATATGCTTGAAATTATCATATATGAGTTTTATTAAAGTTCAATAATTATTATGGTTATTTATTATTGAATTGCTTAGCATTAATATTCAATAATTATTATTGTTATTTATTATTGAATTGCTTTGCATTAATGTTCAATAATTGTTATGGTTATTTATTATTGAATTGCTTTACATAAATATTCAATAATTATTATGATCATTTTATTATTGAATTGTTTTACATTAATGTTCAATAATTATTATTGTTATTTATTATTGAACTATTTTTTATATTATTGTTCAATAATTATTATGGTTATTTATTATTGAACTGTTTTGCATTAATATTCAATAATTATTATTGTTCTTTATTATTGAACTGTTTTGCATTAGTATTCAATAATTATTATGGTCATTTTATTATTGAATTACTTAGCAAAAGTTAAATAAATTGATGAATATTATTTGTAATTCATTTCCCTAAGTTTTATCTGACTAGTAGCTGCCAAAGTGGCATAGGATGATAAACTTTTGTGATATGAATTACAATAAAAATTTTGTCATTTATAGGATATTTTTATTTTATATCATTGTATTAGTCTTGAAGCTACCAAAGTAACCTAGACTAATGACTTATAAAATAATATTAAAGAATTAGTCTTAAATGACATTAAGGAAATAATATTCATAATGACACATATAATTAGGAGATTTAGATAATCCCAAAGGAGAATCTAATTCAAATAATTATGTGATGGGGTAGGTTGATACTATTTTAGATATCATTGCAGTTTAGGGTTGTATACCCAAAGGTAACAATACCTATTCCTCAAGGATGGTATCAGTCCTCCATAAATATTCTTGAGTGAACACTAGATATGTCAATATTTCACCCAAAGGTATAATATAGATTATATCAATAGTTCATCAATTTTTGACAAACTCAAAGCATTAATGTTGTTATATATTTTTTTGTAGTGGTACTTCCGCATATACATTCATATGCTTCTAGTGTCCCTGTACTTTCTGGATCAAATTATTCAGAATGGTTAGAGCATGTGCAATTCACACTGGGTATATTAGATCTTGATCTAGCATTACTTGTTGAAAAGCCTACAGACTTGACTAATTAAAGTACTGCAGAACAAGTTAATGAAATGAAGGTTTGGGAAATTTCTGATAGGCTTAGTTTAATGTTCATAAGAATGACAATTGCAAATAACATAAAGACTTCATTACCGATTGTAATTAGCGCAAAGGAATATTTAAAGGTTATTGAAGATAAATTTAAATCTGCTGATAAGTCATTGGCTGGCACATTGATGAAAGAACTGACTATGGCTCAGTATGATGGTACTCGAGGAATTCAGGATCATATTCTCAATATGGCTGACAAAGCTGCAAAACTTAAAACATTAGGTATGAATGTTGATGAATCTTTCCTCATGTAATTTATTCTCAATTCTCTTCCTTCTCAGTTTGGCCCATTCAAGATTCACTACAATACAAATAAAGATAAGTGAGACTTGAATGAGTTGACTAGCATGTGTGTTCAGGAAGAATTGAGATTAAGGTAGGAAAATTCATATAATGTCATGACGACTACTCAAGGAGGTGGTAATAAGAAAAGAAAGTTAAGCATCATCCATCAAAGAGATTTGCTAAGTCTGGAAATGTTAAACAGACTAATGAAAAGAAAGCCTTTACTGTAAAGTGCTTCTTTTGTGACAAGAAAGGACATGTGAAGAAGGATTGCATTAAACGCAAGACTTGGTTCGAAAAGAAAGGTATTAACTCGACCTTTGTATGTTTCGAATCGAACATTACAGAAGTTCCTTCTAACACTTGGTGGATAGATTCCGGTGCTTCAACTCATGTTACAAATAACATGCAGGGATTTCTTTCAATTCGGAAACCAAAAGAACATGAAAGATTCATTATTATTGGAAATCGTCTTAAAGCGAAAGTGATATCAATGGGAACTTATCGTCTACGCTTAGAGACGGGTCACTTGATGGATCTTGTTGACACATGTTATGTCCCTACAATTTCTAGAAATTTGATTTCTCTTTCTAGAATTGATGAGTTAGGATATTGTATTTCTTTTGGTAGTGGCAAACTCAGCATATTTTACAATTCAATAAACGTTGGTTCTGGAATTCTGTGTGATGGTTTGTACAGAATTAATTTGGATCTTGAGTTTGCAAAGACACTAATGACCCTGCAATTAAGTGTTGGATTGAAACATAGTTTCAATAATGAAAGTTCTTCTATATTGTGGCATAGACAATTGGGGCATATCTCCAAGGAAAGAATTGAAAGATTAGTGAAGGATAATATTTTGGAACATTTAGACTTCACTGATTTTGATATTTGTATAGATTGTATTAAGGGAAAGCAAACTAAACAAAGAAAGAAAAATGCCACAAGAAGTAAAGAACTCCTTGAGATTATTCATACTGATATCTGCGGACCACTCCATATTTCTTGTTTTAGTGGAGAAAAATATTTCATCACATTTATAGATGATCTGTCCAGATATGGCAAAGTTTATCTAATACATGAAAAGTCTCAAGCCGTTGATACTCTTGAAGTATACATAAATGAGATTGAGAGACAATTAGATAGAAAATTTAAAATTGTCAGATCTGACAGAGGTCGTGAATTTTATGGTGAATCTGGTTAGACAATTAGATAGAAAATTAGACAATTAGATAGAAAATTTAAAATTGTCAGATATGATGAATCTGGTTAGAATATTGGTCATTTTGCTAGATTCCTAGAACAACAGGGTATTTGTGCTCAATATGCATTACCAGGTGTGCCACAGTAGAACAGTGTTGCTGAAAGGCGAAATCGTACTCTGATGGATATGGTTAGGAGCATGATGAGTTATTCCTCTGTACCTGAGTCGATGTGGGGTGAAGCTCTTAGGACAACTATGTACATCTTGAACAGGGTTCCTAGTAAGTCAGTTTCATCGACTCCATTTGAGTTATAGATTAGTAGGAAGCCCAGTCTAAGACATTTACATATTTGGGGATGTCCTGCAGAGATAAGAGTATTCAATCCACATGAAAAGAAATTGGAGCCAAGAACTATTTCAGGATATTTTATTGGTTATCCAGAAAAATTCAAGGGATACAGATTTTATTGCCCTAATCATAGTATGAGAATAGTAGAATTTGGTAATGCAAAATTCCTAGAAAATGGCGAAATCAGTGGGAGTGAAAAATCTCGAAGGGTTAATTTTGATATTGAGGAGAGTCAGGTTAATTCTCCCATATCATCTCCTGTCCGAGAGATTGTTGTTCCTCAAATCAATGAGAGTATTGATTAGGGTGAACAACAAAATAACATCCAAGAACTCTCACATGATGTTGATGTCGCCGCTGATAATCTTGTAGAACAATCACAATTGGCAGATTTGAGAAGATCTCAAAGGAAAAGGAAACATGTCATTTCTGATGATTATGTTGTATATCTACAAGAATTATATTATGATATAGGAATAAAAAGAGACCCCTTATCGTTTTCACAAGCTATAGAAAATAACGATTCTGAAAAATGGTATGATGCAATGAAAGAAGAGTTAAAATCAATGGTACAGAATGATGTCTGGGATCTCGTTGAATTGCCCAATGATTGTAAAAGAGTCGATTGTAAATGGGTCTTTAAGATAAAACGCGACTCAACGGGCAATATCAAACGATATAAAGCCAGACTTGTGGCCAAAGGTTTTTCTCAGAAGGAAGGCATCGACTATAATGAGACTTTTTCTCTTGTTTCTAAAAAGGACTCATTGAGAATCGTTATGGCATTAGTAGCTCATTATGATCTTGAGTTGCATCAGATGGATGTGAAAACAGCATTTCTGAATGAGGATCTAGATGAGGAAATCTATATGGAACAACTCGAAGGATTCATAGAAAAGGAAAAAGAAAGTTGGGCTTGTAAACTCAAAAAATCCATTTATGGTCTTAAAGTTTCATAATATCATTACTTCCTTCGGATTTAAGGAAAATACTGTTGATCAGTGTATATACCTGAAGGTAAGTGGGAGCAAGTTTATTATATTGGTCTTATATGTGGATGATATTTTACTTGCCAGTAGTGATCTTGGTTTATTGCACGAAACCAAGATATTTCTCAACAAGATGGTTGATATGAATGAGGCATCCTATGTTATTGGCATTGAGATATTCAGAGATAGATCTCAAGGATTATTAGGATTGTCTCAGAAAGGATATATTGATCATATATTGGAGAGATTTAATATGCAGCTTTGCTCAACCAATGATGTGCCTATTACTAAATGTGAAAAATTCAGTCAAAACCAGTGCCCAAGAAATGACTTAGAAAAGAATCAAATAAAGAATATTCCTTATGGATGCGCAGTTGGAAGTCTATTATATGCTCAAACCTGTACAAGACCAGATATCAGTTTTGCAGTTGCAATGCTGGGAAGATATCAAAGCAACCCAGGAATGGAACATTGGAAAACTGTAAAGAAAGTAATGAGATATCTACAAGGGACAAAAGATTATATGCTCACATACAGGAAATCTGATCAGCTTGAAGTAACTGGATATTTAGATGCTGATTTTGCAAATTTCTTCGACAGTAGGAAGTCCACTTCAGGATTTGTATTTATGTTAGCTGGTAGGGAAATTTCTTGGAAAAGTGCAAAGCAATCGCTTATTGCATCATCAACAATGGAAGCTGAATTTGTGGCATGCTTTGAGGCCACAAATCAAGCTTTATGGCTGCGAAATTTTATCTCAGGACTTGGTGTGGTCGACTCAATTGCCAAGCCGCTGAAGATATTTTGTGATAACAACGCAGCAGTTTTCTTCTCTAAGAATGTCAAGTACTCTAGTGGTTCCAAGCACATTGAGATAAAGTACTTGGTGGTTAGAGAAAGAATCCAGAAACAATAAGTGTCAATTGAGAACTTAAGCACCACTATGATGATTGCTGATCGACAAAAGCCTTACAGTGCAAAATATTCAAAGAACATGTTCTTAGAATGGGGCTTGTGAGCAAGTCATAAAGGATATGGTGATGCATGTTTATGTGGATGCTATTATTGACATTTTATTTAATTAAAGTTATCTGTTTCTGCTATCCTGTTTACATTTATGTTTATGCATATTATGGTTGAATGTAATAACAGGATTATCTTGACAAGACAAATTACAGGGGTCATTATGGACTATGTTAGGAAAGACTAACAATGTTGTGGTACATAGAAGGGAGTATGACATTGATGAAATACAACCGCTATGACTCGCATTGATAGTTGGACTTAATATAGTATTATTGTGTTTATTGGATTTATTGGCTTATTTTTTAAAACATGGCCATGTATAAAATGCTTTTCAAAATTTATTGGAATCCAATTAGGTAAAATTGTTTTCAAACAAATTTTGTTTTGTTTGTTTTGATTTTGTATCTCTTTTATATCTTATCAATTAATGGGCCAAGTGGGAGAATGTTAGAATATGTGGCCCTTTTATAATTGAATAAGATATATAATAGAATAACTAATTGGGTTCTGTTTAGATATTTTAGACTAAGTCCACTACGGAATGATTCTTCGGAGATATTCTTGATGGGAGGAAATCTTCTGAGATCTCATCGTAGACCCTCTCGCCTATAAAAGGACATGATCTCTAGGGATTAACGGTGTGTTAGAGCGTCATAACGTTGAAGCCTTCATTAGGTCACATCTCTATGCCAGGCCTAAAAATCTAAAATGAACATTCAACTTAAGCAAAAGAATTGTCCTACATTAACAGAGAAAGAAACACAAGTCAAAGAATAAACTTTCTAAGGACTACAGGAAAACTTCACGCAAAGTGCATAAATTAGCATTACCAATCCCAAAATATCTCTGGTTTCATAGTATTATTTCTTGCTCGTTAAAGCTTGAAAGAGCAGCTTATTTTGCAGCATCAAACAATTGACTTGGTGGAAAGACAACACTTTTATCACCACTTGATATCTATCTTTCTTTCTTCTTCTCTTCTTCCTCTAATGATAAGATTTTGGTGCTGTAACAGTTTATTGGACAGATAATCTATTATTCAGCCAATAATAAGCTTTAATAATTCATAATCCACTTTAACCTTAACTCTTTTCTCATTTAACTTATACTTTAACTCTTTTAACTAAGAGGCAAAAAAAAGGGGACAATAGTGGTTGTGAAAAAAGGAAAAATAGTAGTGGTAGTTAAGGGCAGAAGGAAAGAAGACAAGGATAATACAGAAGCTGTTTTATCTCAAGTTGGATATTATTCTAGTGACATAATCCTTGCATCATAATTATTCTCTTATGATTGTTACTTGAGTTTTAGGCAAGAGACTCTGATATTTGTACATTTATTATTTTTATAGTAGATTTTCTCTAGCTTACCTCATGATTTGTATTCTTCATGTTAGAGGGATTTTTCACGTAAATCTTAGTGTCTTATTTTATTATAATTTTTATTTATTTTCGTTATGTGTTATGGCCTACTTATATTTGTTCATATATAAAATTCTCTTTTTATCCCATTAACTAGTATTAGAGCAAAGTTTTGGTGATATTTAATTTTTGTATTTGAATATGGAGGTTAATAGTGTTTCTCGTATAATTAACTTGAACGAAAATAATTGGATGATATGAAAATTAAGAATGGAAGATATATTGTATTGCAAATATTTGTAAAAACCTTTGTAAGGGAATAATACAAAGCCCACAACTATAACAGATAATGAGTGGAAGAGGTTAGACCAAAAAATAGTCAGGTTTATTTGACAATGGCTCGATGATAATATATTTTATTATGTTTCTACTGAAAGTACTTAATACTCTCTTTGGAAAAAGTTAGAATGTCTCTATGAAAGAAAAGTGATTGGCAATAAAGCTTTCTTGATTAGAAAACTTGTGAACTTCAAATATAAAGAGTATGCTTCTATTGCTGAGCATTTAAATGAAATGCAAAGTATCACAAACCAGTTATCCTCTATGAAAATGTCTCTTGAGGATGAGTTGCAGGCATTATTATTTCTTAGTTCATTGCCAAAAAGTTGAGAGACACTAGTGGTTTCTCTCAATAATTCTGTGCCAAATAGTATTGTTACTATGAGTCAAGTAATTAGTAATTTGTTGAATGAAGAGTTGAGAAAAAAGAATTCAGCAACATCTCAGATTGATTCATAGGCACTTATTTTAGAGAAATAAGGAATGTCAAAATTCAAGGATAGAAGTAGTTTACGCATGAGTAGAAGCAAGTCAAGATCAAGAAAGATATTGTTTGCTACAATTATGATGAAAAAGAATATTACAAGAATTAATGCAAGGAACTTAAGAATAGAAATAAAAAAAAGAAAAAAAGTGGAGCCTACAAAGTTAAAATATAATACCATAACTATTATGCAGGGTGGTGATTATTTGATTTTATCTCATTCTGATGATATTTTTTCTTATGTATATTAGGATCTTGAGTGGGTGATTGATATATGTGTTTCTTATCATACAAGACCACAAAGGGAGTTCTTTGCTACCTATAGGTTTGAAAAATTTTGGTGTTGTCAAGATGGGCAATTATGACACAGTAGACATCATCAACATGGATAATATCTATATAGAGACTAACATTGGTTGTAAGTTGGTGCTTAAGGATGTGAGGTATGTGACTGACTTGAGGCTGAATTTAATTTCAAATGGAAGACTAGATGATGAAAACTAAGATAGTATATTTCATAGAGGGTAATGAAAGTTCAGTAAAGGTTCTCTTATTGTAGCTAATAGGAAGAAATGTTACACTTTGTATAGATTATAGGCCAAAGCTTATGGTAAGCAATTGAATGTTATAGAGAAAGGCTTCAACACGAAGTTGTGGCATAAGCGATTGGGACACATAAGCGAGAAAGGACTACAAGTTCTTTCCAAGAGAAAGGTATTGGTAGACCTCAAAGGTATATGTCTGAACCCTTGTATTGATTATTTGGCTAGTAAATAATATAAAGTTTCATTTGCTAGTCCTGCTTTATATAAAAAAAGTATGTCTTAAACCATGTTTATATAGATGTATGCGGTCATTTGAGGATCAAAACTCATAGTGGATATGTTAATGTTCCTAGTATTAATGATGCACTTTATTTTATCACTTTTATAGATGTTTTTTTAAAGAAAGTTTGGGTCTATGCTATAAAGACTAAAGATCAGGTTATTAATGTTTTCAAAGAGTTTTATACCAAAGTTGAAAGGAAGATAAAAAGATAATTGAAATGTATAAGATCAAATAATGGTGGTGAGTACACAAGATTGTTTGATGATTATTGCAGATTATATGACATCCAACATGAGATGATAGTCTCTGATACACCTCAGCATAATACAATTGTAGAGACGATGAACTGTACTATCATGGAAAAGATCAGATGTATACTTTCACAGGCCAAGCTACCCAAAAAGTTTTGAGATGAGACTTGAGAACTACAGTTAATATGATCAACTTATCACCATGTACAATCTTAGATGGTGATATTGAAGAGTATGCATGACTAGAGAAAGATATTTTCTATAGGCATTTAAGAGTGTTTGGTTGTTGTGCATTTGCATAGACTCTAAACATTGAAAGGTTTAAGTTAGATGGTAAGACAAATGAATGTATTTTTCTTGGCTATTTACATGATCAATTTAGTTATCGACTTTGGGATCTAGAAAAGCAGAAGGTATTTAGAAGTAGAGATATGATCTTCTTTGAGGATCAAACACTTGAGGATTTGAAGGGGGCACCAACCAAGACTTCTATAGAAGGATTAACATATTATGACCCAATTACTCTTCCAATACATCATAGTGATAGGGAAGATGTGTAAGAAGATGGTGTAGTACCTGATGTTGATCTACTTGCAAGACATGTTGAGCAAGAAGTTACGGAGCAACTTCCCATAGAACCTCAGTTGAGAAGATCTTTTATACAATATTAACCTTCTAGAAGATACTTTGCAGATGAGTATGTGATGCTTACTGATACAAGTGAACCAAAGAGTTACTAGGAAGTATTTGAAAGTAAATAGAAAAAGAAGTTGTTAGTTACTATGTAGAAAGATGGATGTTCTACAAAAGAACTACACATATGATTTGATGCAACTACCAAAGGGAATGAAGGTCTTGAAGAATAAAGTGGGTTTTTTAGATTGAAGATTTAAGAATATTATTCTCAACAAAAGTACAAAGCTAAAGGTTATGAAAACTTTGGTTAAAAGAAAGGTATTAACTTTGAAAAGATTTTTTCTCCTGTTGTTAAAATATCTTCTATTCATGTTGCTCTTGGTATTGCTGCTAGCCTAGAATTGGAGGTTGAGTAGTTAGATATGAATATAGCATTTCTTCGTAGTAATTTAGAGGTGAAAATTTATATGGAGTAACCAAAAGGCTTCAAAGTCAAAAGTAAAGAAAATTTTATCTACAAGTTAAGAAAAAACTTGTATAGGTTGAAGCTGCTAGTCATAGGTGCCCAGCAAGCCAATCACGTGAGTGATGTCACGTGTGATTTGATACAGAATCTTTTTTGCTTATTATATTTTGGCGTATATCACTTTATAACTATTGCATAAATGCATATATATTGTGATGTCCTTGGATTTGTGCAATGGGAATCGGATCGTGATGAGATCACGATAATGAGATCGATTCACCTTTAAACACATATCCTAAATAATCCCGATCATAGGTTACTCGAAAGGGACATCGTGATAACCGGATAGACTAGTGTGCTGTATACCCGTCCATATGATGGATGCAGCTGGTCTCAGAGCTGCTCGTGTAGGGACACTAGGGATACAGTACAGGTGCTCATTGGAGAATGAGTTCACTGATTGATCCGCTTACGGAATGCTGGATGGTTGATGATGCCTTATTGTTAGACAGCGATTCCGTAGTCCTAGTGGTGTATCTGGTCCTTAGACTTGAGACACCAGGGATGTCCTGTATGAGTGCTCCACTCTTTGATACCAGACTTATAGGTTTGACTGTCCCAGATCTAGTACAACTGGTCATTGGGAGTGGTAGTCGACCTTACAAGGGCTATTGAGTGTCATAATAGGATCATCCACTCTCAGCGTCATGAGTGTTAGGATCGAGAGCACTAAGAGGGGGGGGGTGAATTAGTGCAGCGGAAATCTTACAGCGATTAAAAACCAAAAGCTGCGTTCGTTCAAAAACTATTATGATGCAAAAGCAAATTCTCAGTTTGTATCTAAGTGCAGTTTGCGTCTAAGCGCAGATTGCGTCTAAGCGCAGTTTTGCATCTAAGCGCAGTTTACGTCTAAACTCAGATTTACGTCTAAACGCAGTTTTACGTCTAAACGCAGATTTACGTCTAAACACAGATTTACGTCTAAACGCAGATTTACGTCTAAACGCAGATTTACGTCTAAACGCAGATTTACGTCTAAACGCAGATTTACGTCTAAACGCAGTTTTACATCTGAACGCAGATTTACGTCTAAACTCAGATTTACGTCTTAAACTCAGATTTACGTCTAAACGCAGATTTACGTCTAAACGCAGTTTTACGTCTAGACGCAGATTTACGTCTAAACTTTGAAACTTGTTTGTATACTCGCAGAAGGCAGTATGCAATTGAAATCAAGACGTAAACGTGAACTGAGATCTGATGATTGAGCGAGGAAAGCCGATTTACGTCTGAATGCAGTTTTACGTCTAAATGTTGAAACTCGTTCGTAAAATTGTAGAGGACAGTTTGCAGTTATCAATAGGATCAAAATGTAAGTGTAAACTGCAAAGAAGCTCGTTCGTAAAAGCACGGAAGACAGTTCTGCAGAATCAAACGTAAACGTAAACTGTAATGTATGAAAATACGAATTTACGTCTGAATGCAGATTCGGAAGAACAGCACTTAGAACTTGTTCGTGAAAGCGCAGAGAGTAGTAGTAATGAAGGAGGTTTGCAGTAATGATAAAGTGCTCGAAAATAAACGCAAACCAGAGATTTAGAGTGGTTCGGTCAGCCTTGACCTACTCCACTTTTGGCTTCCTCCACCGACGAGGTTGCCGACGTCAACTAGGGGCCTTCCTTCAATAGGCGAAGGCCAAACTGCCCTTTTACAATTTCTCTCCTTTTGACAGGCTCAGGAGACAACCTTTACAGACCTTTCTCTCCTCACTTTACAACTGAAAACTTGAAGAACAGAAGGAGGAGACTTAAAGGCTTTACAACACTTTTGAGCTCTTAGAATCACAGAAAAGATCAAGATTTCGGTGTAGGTCTGTATCTTTTCAGTGCTGAATGGGTGGGGTATTTATAGGCCCCAACCCAATTCAAAATTCGAGCTCAAAACGATCAAATCGATCAAATCCCAGAATTCTGGGATCAGGCGGTTGCACCTCTTGACTGGAGAGGTGGCACCGCCTGGTAGAGCTCGAAGACTGAGCTCAGGCGATTGCTCCTCTCTGCCAGAGCTCGAAGACTGAGCTCGATGGTTGCATCACCTGGCAGAGCTCGAAGACTGAGCTCGGTGGTTGCATCACCTGGCAGAGCTCGAAACTGAGCTCGGTGGTTGCATCACCTGGCAGAGCTCGAAACTGAGCTCAGGCTGATGCACCTCTCTGCCAGAGCTCGAAGACTGAGCTTTGCATCACCTGGCAGAGCTCGAGACTGAGCTCAGGCTGATGCACCTCTCTGCCAGAGCTCGAAGACTGAGCTCGATGGTTGCATCGCCTGGCAGAGCTCGAAACTTGAGCTCTGGCGGTGCTACCTCTTGACAGAGGAGGTTGCACCGCCCAGTCTAGCTCGAAGACTGAGCTCTGGGCGGTTGCACCTCTTGGCTGGGGCGGTTGCACCTCCCAGCCTCGCAGCCCTGGCGGTTGCACCTCCTGGCTGGGGCGGTTGCACCTCCCAACCTCGCAGGAAGACATAGCCTGGGCGGTGCTACCTCCAACCCTGGCGGTGGCACCTCTTTCACTATTCCAGCTCACTTGGTTTGGCTCCAAACTTGGTCCAAACCAGTCCGAACTTGGGCCTAATTGGCCCCTACTTGGGTTATAGGATTAACACCTAATCCTAACCCTAATTAACGTGCTAACTATGAATTTAAAGACATTTTCTAAGCTATTACAAAGTCCGCAAGTCAAGACTTCTTCTGGCGAGCTTCCGGCAAACTTCCGGCGGTCTTCCGATGAATTCTCGGAAACCATTCTGCGGACTCCCGGCAAGCTCCTAGACTTCACGATTTGATCTTAGCGAGTTTCAACGAGCTTCGTCGGCAAGCTCCGATCTTTCTCGGCGAGCTCCGCGGACTTCCAACGAACCTTCTGGCGAGCTTCCGAAAAAGCCTTCGGCAAGCTCCCAACTCATTCTCGGCTAGTTCCGGTAGCATTCCCGACGAACCTTCGGACTTCCGTCGAACTCTCGAACTCGCAACAAATCCTTCGCGCTTGACTCCGACACTTTGTTTCGCTTTATGTCTTCATCGTTATCATAGTTAATCCTGCACAACAAAACAAAACTTCAATCGAGACAATTAATCCTAAGCAATTAACCAAGTTGTCCGACATGTCATTGGTCCCTCGACGCTTCGTCCGATTCTTCGGCGCATCGTCCTCTCGTGCAGCCTATTGCCCAATCGGCCAGTTGACTCCGCAACTCCGATATCCTTGGCACAATACCCGCTCTTCTTGGCCCGATGCCCGAGTCCACGGCCCGAAGCCTTCTGTCGAAACGCCGACCGATCCACCGGCCCGACGTCCAATCTTCTGACATGTTCCTTCGGCACAACATGATTTTCCTGCTTTAATTGTCTCATCCTGATCGAAGCATCCTGCGTCACTCAAAACGCAGATTAAATCATAAACATATATCAAGTAGTTTCATCATCAAAATACGAGATTCAACAATGAGAGGAATATCCCATGTGTTCTTGCTCAGACAAATCCCTGGCCGGGGTCATTCGGGTTGAGAGAGAAAGAGTTCTCCGGGAGAATCCGATTAGAGCGAGACTTGAGTAGAAACCGTATGGGTCTGACAGCACCATGCTCGATATACGGTCTCGCTCATTAGATATCTCAAAGGGAGCTTTAAGATTTGTTTAAACTTTGGAGGTGGACCATTTGTGTTGATAGGTTACACATATGCAAATATGACAAGAGATATTGATATTGTATAAAAATCTATGGGCGAAATCATATGCATAGGGGAAGAACAAAAAAATAAAAATATCAAATTTCTCAAAAAGGTGTTCGTTGTTATGTGAAGATTGGTATGCAAAATCCATAAAACTGAAAATCACGCGTGAGATAGTTATGTTACCTAAGGAGATCGTATATTCCTGAATCCCTACAGATCTATAGGAGAGGATGAAGGATGTTAAGTATTCTCCTCTCTAGCGGTGATCCACATAACATAGCGGTGATCCACCTAAGGAGATCGTATATTCCTGAAACTCTAAATTTAAGAAAAGGATAAATTTTTAGCCTATTTTGAAGAATAAAGGTCATTCAGCCATATTGGACAATATTAGGAATTATGGGCTTATTCATGAATAATCATTCAAATCAATTCAACATAGATTCATGAGTTATCTACATTCATGAATTAGGAATATGAATCATTTAATATATTTAATGGATTTATTCTCTTTGTACTTGGCCTTTATACTATATAAACAAAGTTGACTCCCTTTGTAAGTAAGCAATTGAGAAGTATATTCAACTTTCAATATTAATGAGTGTTTTATTTTGAAGCTCTTGCTTAAACTTTGGAATTTATCAAGCTTTTTTGCTTATGGTGTTCAAGACCCAAGAATCTTTGCTTCTTATGATGTATTTATATTTATATATGTATATATATATATATGTATGTATGTATATATATATATACATATATATATCTTTATATATACATACATATACATATATATATATACATATATATATATATATATATATATTTATGTCCTTTGCTGGGTCTTTCTTAGCAACCTTTGCTTTACCTTGTTTGCCCTTGCCCTTTCCCTTCTTAAGGGACCTTTCTGCTTTCCTTTTCTTTCTGGTCTCACCAGTATAGAGAACTAGCTTCTCTTTCTTAATAGTACTCTCTGCCTCCCTCAACATAATGAGGAGCTCTGGGAGAGTCACCTCAAGCTTGTTCATATTAAAATCCATTATGAACTATGAAAAGGAATCTGATAGGGACTGAAGTACAATGTCCACACACAAGTTATCCTCTAGGACCATTCCTAGACCTGTGAGTTTCTCTATCCACTCAATCATCTTTAGGACATGGTTTTGAACCGGTGTCCCCTCAGTCATCCTAGCGCGGAAAAGGCTCTTGGATATCTCATATCGTTGAGTCCTTCCCTGTTCCTCAAACAATTTACGGACATGTAGGAGAATGGATCTGGCATCCATCTTTTCATGTTGTCTCTGTAACTCTGGAGTCATAGAGCCCAACATATAGCACTGAGCAAGAGTGGAGTCATCAATGTACTTCACGTAGCGAGCGATCTCATCCTCGCTTGCCCCTTCTTCGGGCGTAGGCATCACTGTATCAAGGACGTACATGATTTTCTCCTCTATGAGAACAATTCTCAAGTTACGGAGCCAATCCGTATAATTTGGACCAGTGAGGCGGTTGACATCAAGTATGCCACGTAAGGGATTTGAAAGCGACATTTTCTGAAAATAAAGATGTAGCAAAAATGAATAACATGCAGATTTTGCAAGAAATAAACTATCAAGATATGGACTTCTATCTTAATATGCTCCCACTATTTTACTAACGAGTCACGCGACACCCTCATCACGTGAAACGGAAGTCTCCGGCAGACTTCTAGTGGGGATTAGGATCCAATCAGCGTCTTAGTGTAACCTCGAGGGACTCGACCAATCACACTAAGCCTAAAAGGTAGGCAACTCTTGCCGATCACAACTCCTTGTGATTCCCGTCCTGTTCGGCCTCCGAATCACCATGGCCTCGAGGGACTCGACCAACCATGATGCTCGGTTAAGTCAACACCTTCGTTACAAGATGAGTCTGATTTGATGATATACCCTCGAGGGACTCGACCAAGCATACCATGCCCTCAGGTCACCGGTGACATCTCTATGTCGTAAGCAAGATAGCGAATCGCGATATAGGTGAGTCTCGAGGGACTCGACCAACTCAACCTACATCGGGAATCGGTTCCTACTCATAACGATAGAAGGCCACGTGGGTCAATCTAATTGCCTCACGTTTACCGACTTAATATTATTGAGAGATGTTTCTATAATTTGATCTCCTAATATGACATGTCACACATATACATATTTAATATATATCTACATCGCATGCAAATATATATACTTATCTAGTATGTGTATAAACAATCACACCAGATGATCATGGACCACAACCTAATATGATTAGGCCCGAGCCAGTAGGCCTAATCACTCACATTAAGATCTATGTGTGCAACGGTGCATCTCCATGCCCTGTGATCGTCCATCTCGTCCTCGTCGATTCCATCGACATCTTGATGCATCTCCATGCATCACGATCGTCCGTCTCGTGGGTCCCGTTATCGCATCCACGCTCCCGCTGCACCTCCTCATATGATTACAACTTAATCATAGGCACGCATGCCCGACAATAAACGAGAAATATAATGGAGGTTCGCAGACCTTAATAATAATAATCACAAGTACACACATCACACGGTCCATGATCATCCGTCCACACATCATACATCACATGTATAAATAATCATCATCATGTAGGACTACTAGATAATAATAAAAATAATAATCAACTAAACTTTTTAATTAATTAATATTTTTCTAAAATCAGAGACATGTAGGGAATTTCTCAATTCCTAAGGGTATTTTCGTAATTTGGACAAAAGACAGAAACTGAAATTTCTCAAATTCCGAGGGGCAAAACTGTCTTTTGCCCAGAAAACCCTAATACCCTTCTCCCCTTGCTGCTGCCGCCGCCGCCACCGCCACCCTGTCGGCGGCGGCCTGTGCGGCGAGGGCGAGGGCACTGCCCTCACCTGCAGGCGGCACGCCCGCTGGGGGCGCTGCCGCTGCAGGTGGGCGCCCCCGCGGGCGGTTCTGCCCGCGAGGCAGCGCCCGCAGGCGGTGCTGCCTCGCTAGCGGCCGCCCTTGCGGGGTTTTTGCCAGTGGGAGCAGCGGCCACAGGCGTCGCTGCCCTGCGGTGCCTCAGCCCTCGCCGTTGCCCCGCGGCGCCTCTGCCCGCGGGCTCAGCGGCCGCAGGCGCCTCTACTCGCGGGCTGCCAGCCCCGCCGGCCGCAAGCCTGCTGCAAGCAGACCGCCGACCGGCTGCTGCAGGCACAGCGCTTACGCATGCGCCGGCGCTGTGCTGCCTGGCTGCGGCTGCGGTGGCTGCAGGCATGCAGATCGAGGGCAGCAACTGTTTGCTGCCCTTCCTCGCTTTTGCGTCAACGATTTTGACGTCAAAATTCTTCCTAAACACAACACACGTAGTTCAAAACCAATCATTCGCACGAACAACCTGGCTCTGATACCACTGTTGGGAAATCATGGGGGCGACATCATATGCGCAGCGGAAGAACAAAAAAACAAAAATCCCCGATTCCCAAAAAGATGTTCGTCGTCGTGCGAAGTTTGGTGCGTAAAAATCCGCAAAACACAAAACTGCGTATAGAGATTGTGTTACCTAGGGAGATCATATATCCCTGTTTCCTTGCAGATCCTTAGGAGAGGGTGAAGGAGGTCAAGCGTCCTCCTCTCTAGCGGTGATCCACACAGCTGGGTTGCGACGATGCTCCTCAAAACTCCAGGCCTACTCTGAGGTGGAGAGGGAGAGGAGAATAGGAAGGGCAAGCAAAGACTCTAGCCTATGAGGCTGTGAATCCCTCCTATTTATAGAGATCCCGTGTCAAACCCTAATGGGTCCTTCCCTAGTGGGTATTGGATCTGCATCCAATAAGACAAGGGCTCCGTCGGATATCTCATATCTGAACCTCTACTCATCGCAATGCCTACCATATGTGTGTGACCCTCTAGGCCCAATATCGAGCTGGCCGTGAGTCATACCTTTCAGAACTCCTTCTAACTTAGTGAATTATTATCTCTATAATAATTCACTCGACTCATCGACTACGGACGTACTAGGCCACTACGCCGTAGTCCCCAGACGATATAGGGGAATCCAATCCATTAGACCTGTCTGTCCTCAGTTACCATGTACCTATAGTCCCTCATCCATCTAATATCCCAGAGACCGTATATCGAGTATGGTGCTGTCAGACCCATACGGTTTCTACTCAAGTCTCGCTCTAATCGGATTCTCCCGGAGAACTCTTTCTCTCTCAACCCGAATGACCCTGGCCAGGGATTTGTCTGAGCAAGAACACATGAGATATTCCTCTCATGACGCCGAGAGTGGATGATCCTATGTCGACACTCAATAGCCCTCGTAAGGTCGACTACCACTCCCAATGACTAGTTGTACTAGATCTGGGACAGCCAAACCTATAAGTCTGGTATCAAAGAGTGGAGCACTCGGACATCCTTGGTGTCTCAAGTCTAAGGACCAGATACACCACTAGGACTACGGAATCGCTGTCTGACAATAAGGCATCATCAACCATCCAGCATTCCGTAAGCGGATCAATCAGTGAACTCATTCTCCAATGAGCACCTGTACTGTATCCCTAGTGTCCCTACACGAGCAGCTCTGAGACCAGCTGCATCCATCATATGGACGGGTATACAGCACACTAGTCTATCCGGTTATCACGATGTCCCTTTCGAGTAACCTATGACCGGGATTATTTAGGATATGTGTTTAAAGGTGAATCGATCTCATTATCGTGATCTCATCACGATCCGATTCCCATTGCACAAATCCAAGGACATCACAATATATATGCATTTATGCAATAGTTATAAAGTGATATACGCCAAAATATAATAAGCAAAAAAGATTCTGTATCAAATCACACGTGACATCACTCACGTGATTGGCTTGCTGGGCACCTATGACTAGTAGCTTCAACCTATACAAGTTTTTTCTTAACTTGTAGATAAAATTTTCTTTACTTTTGACTTTGAAGCCTTTTGGTTACTCCATATAAATTTTCACCTCTAAATTACTACGAATAAATGCTATATTCACATCTAACTACTCAACTTCCAATTCTAGGCTAGCAGCAATACCAAGAGCAACATGAATAGAAGATATTTTAACAACAGGAGAAAAAATCTTTTCATAGTTAATACCTTTCTTTTAACTAAAGTCTTTCATAACCTTTAGCTTTGTACTTTTGTTGAGAATAATATTCTTAAATCTTCAATCTAAAAAACCCACTTTTTTTTTTCAAGATCTTCATTCCCTTTGGTAGTTGCATCAAATCATATGTGTAGTTCTTTTGTAGAACATCCATCTTTCTACATAGTAACTAACAACTTCTTTTTCTATTTATTTTCAAATACTTCCTAGTAACTCTTTGGTTCACTTGTATCAGTAAGCATCACATACTCATCTGCAAAGTATCTTCTAGAAGGTTAATATTGTATAAAAGATCTTCTCAACTGAGGTTCTATGGGAAGTTGCTCCGTAACTTCTTGCTCAACATGTCTTGCAAGTAGATCAACATCAGGTACTACACCATCTTCTTACATATCTTCTCTATCACTATGATGTATTGGAAGAGTAATTGGCTCATAATATGTTAATCCTTCTATAGAAGTCTTGGTTGGTGCCCCCTTCAAATCCTCAAGTGTTTGATCCTCAAAGAAGATCATATCTCTACTTCTAAATACCTTCTGCTTTTCTAGATCCCAAAGTCGATAACTAAATTGATCATGTAAATAGCCAAGAAAAATACATTCATTTGTCTTACCATCCAACTTAAACCTTTCAATGTTTAGAGTCTATGCAAATGCACAACAACCAAACACTCTTAAATGCCTATAGAAAATATCTTTCTCTAGTCATGCATACTCTTCAATATCACCATCTAAGATTGTACATGGTGACAAGTTGATCATATTAACTATAGTTCTCAAGTCTCATCTCAAAACTTTTTGGGTAGCTTGGCCTGTGAAAGTATACATCTGATCTTTTCCATGATAGTACAGTTCATCGTCTCTACAATTGTATTATGCTGAGGTGTATCAGAGACTATCATCTCATGTTGGATGTCATATAATCTGCAATAATCATCAAACAATCTTGTGTACTCACCACCATTATCTGATCTTATACATTTCAATTATCTTTTTATCTTCCTTTCAACTTTGGTATAAAACTCTTTGAAAACATTAATAACCTGATCTTTAGTCTTTATAGCATAGACCCAAACTTTCTTTAAAAAAACATCTATAAAAGTGATAAAATAAAGTGCATCATTAATACTAGGAACATTAACATATCCACTATGAGTTTTGATCCTCAAATGACCGCATACATCTATATAAACATGGTTTAAGACATACTTTTTTTATATAAAGCAGGACTAGCAAATGAAACTTTATATTATTTACTAGCCAAATAATCAATACAAGGGTTCAGACATATACCTTTGAGGTCTACCAATACCTTTCTCTTGGAAAGAACTTGTAGTCCTTTCTCGCTTATGTGTCCCAATCACTTATGCCACAACTTCATGCTGAAGCCTTTCTCTATAGCATTCAATTGCTTACCATAAGCTTTGGCCTATAATCTATACAAAGTGTAACATTTCTTCCTATTAGCTACAATAAGAGAACCTTTACTGAACTTTCATTACCCTCTATGAAATATACTATCTTAGTTTTCATCATCTAGCCTTCCATTTGAAATTAAATTCAGCCTCAAGTCAGTCACATACCTCACATCCTTAAGCACCAACTTACAACCAATGTTAGTCTCTATATAGATATTATCCATGTTGATGATGTCTACTATGTCATAGTTGCCCATCTTGACAACACCAAAATTTTTCAAACCTATAGGTAGCAAAGAACTCCCTTTGTGGTCTTGTATGATAAGAAACACATATATCAATCACCCACTCAAGATCCTAATATACATAAGAAAAAATATCATCAGAATGAGATAAAATCAAATAATCACCACCCTGCATAATAGTTATGGTATTATATTTTAACTTTGTAGGCTCCACTTTTTTTCTTTTTTTTATTTCTATTCTTAAGTTCCTTGCATTAATTCTTGTAATATTCTTTTTCATCATAAATGTAGCAAACAATATCTTTCTTGATCTTGACTTGCTTCTACTCATGCGTAAACTGCTTCTATCCTTGAATTTTGACATTCCTTATTTCTCTAAAATAAGTGCCTATGAATCAATCTGAGATGTTGCTGAATTCTTTCTTCTCAACTCTTCATTCAACAAATTACTAATTACTTGACTCATAGTAACAATACTATTTGGCACAGAATTATTGAGAGAAACCACTAGTGTCTCTCAACTTTTTGGCAATGAACTAAGAAATAATAATGCCTGCAACTCATCCTCAAGAGACATTTTCATAGAGGATAACTGGTTTGTGATACTTTGCATTTCATTTAAATGCTCAGCAATAGAAGCATACTCTTTATATTTGAAGTTCACAAGTTTTCTAATCAAGAAAGCTTTATTGCCAATCACTTTTCTTTCATAGAGACATTCTAACTTTTTCCAAAGAGAGTATTAAGTACTTTCAGTAGAAACATAATAAAATATATTATCATCGAGCCATTGTCAAATAAACCTGACTATTTTTTGGTCTAACCTCTTCCACTCATTATCTGTTATAGTTGTGGGCTTTGTATTATTCCCTTACAAAGGTCTTTACAAATATTTGCAATACAATATATCTTCCATTCTTAATTTTCATATCATCCAATTATTTTCGTTCAAGTTAATTATACGAGAAACACTATTAACCTCCATATTCAAATACAAAAATTAAATATCACCAAAACTTTGCTCTAATACTAGTTAATGGGATAAAAAGAGAATTTTATATATGAACAAATATAAGTAGGCCATAACACATAGCGAAAATAAATAAAAATTATAATAAAATAAGACACTAAGATTTACGTGAAAAATCCCTCTAACATGAAGAATACAAATCATGAGGTAAGCTAGAGAAAATCTACTATAAAAATAATAAATGTACAAATATCAGAGTCTCTTGCCTAAAACTCAAGTAACAATCATAAGAGAATAATTATGATGCAAGGATTATGTCACTAGAATAATATCCAACTTGAGATAAAACAGCTTCTGTATTATCCTTGTCTTCTTTCCTTCTGCCCTTAACTACCACTACTATTTTTCCTTTTTTCACAACCACTATTGTCCCCTTTTTTTGCCTCTTAGTTAAAAGAGTTAAAGTATAAGTTAAATGAGAAAAGAGTTAAGGTTAAAGTGGATTATGAATTATTAAAGCTTATTATTGGCTGAATAATAGATTATCTGTCCAATAAACTGTTACAGCACCAAAATCTTATCATTAGAGGAAGAAGAGAAGAAGAAAGAAAGATAGATATCAAGTGGTGAGGGATAAAAGTGTTGTCTTTCCACCAAGTCAATTGTTTGATGCTGCAAAATAAGCTGCTCTTTCAAGCTTTAACGAGCAAGAAATAATACTATGAAACCAGAGATATTTTGGGATTGGTAATGCTAATTTATGCACTTTGCGTGAAGTTTTCCTGTAGTCCTTAGAAAGTTTATTCTTGACTTGTGTTTCTTTCTCTGTTAATGTAGGACAATTCTTTTGCTTAAGTTGAATGTTCATTTTAGATTTTTAGGCCTGGCATAGAGATGTGGCTTAATGAAGGCTTCAGGGTTGTGATGGTCAAGTAGCTTTTCTATTACATTCCTTTATTATTACTTGTTTTGGTAGATTTGGAGAGCCATGGATGATAATATTTTGAAGGATATTAAAAGTGCTTTCTATGGGTTGTTTCTTAGAGTTGTTCTTGTAAGCATAAAGATATGTAATTATGCTATGTCAATAATGCGGAAATAACTTAAATGCCAGGATTGAAATCAATGCATAGATCTAATTATACGATGCGTACCTTTTGATGCAATCCGTTCAGAGATCTTGTTTGATCTGCTAAGCACCGTGATCCAAGATTGCTGCAACCTCCGTCTTTAATCCGATCGCGCTGCGGAATCTGCAGGGAGTGCGGAGAGTAGACCCTTTCTCCTATCTTCCTATCCCTCTCTTCCTATCCGGATTTGGGGAGAGAGTCGAGGAGAATAACTGAATCCCTCAACGAAGAGGTGCGTCTATATGTGTCAACGTTATGATGCTCTAACACACCGTTAATCCCTAGAGATCATGTCCTTTTATAGGCGAGAGGGTCTACGATGAGATCTCAGAAGATTTCCTCCCATCAAGAATATCTCCGAAGAATCGTTCCGTTAGTCTATTGGCTAAAATATCTAAACAGAACCCAATTAGTTATTCTATTATATATCTTATTCAATTATAAAAGGGCCACATATTCTAACATTCTCCCACTTGGCCCATTAATTGATAAGATATAAAAGAGATACAAAATCAAAACAAACAAAACAAAATTTGTTTGAAAACAATTTTACCTAATTGGATTCCAATAAATTTTGAAAAGCATTTTATACATGGCCATGTTTAAAAAAATAAGCCAATAAATCCAATAAACACAATAATACTATATTAAGTCCAACTATCAATGCGAGTCATAGCGGTTGTATTTCATCAATGTCATACTCCCTTCTATGTATCACAACATTGTTAGTCTTTCCTAACATAGTCCATAATGACCCCTGTAATTTGTCTTGTCAAGATAATCCTGTTATTACATTCAACCATAATATGCATAAACATAAATGTAAACAGGATAGCAGAAACAGATAACTTTAATTAAATAAAATGTCAATAATAGCATCCACATAAACATGCATCACCATATCCTTTATGACTTGCTCACAAGCCCCATTCTAAGAACATGTTCTTTGAATATTTTGCACTGTAAGGCTTTTGTCAATGGATCAGCAATCATCATAGTGGTGCTCAAGTTCTCAATTGACACTTATTGTTTCTGGATTCTTTCTCTAACCACCAAGTACTTTATCTCAATGTGCTTGGAACCACTAGAGTACTTGCCATTATTAGAGAAGAAAACTGCTGCGGTGTTATCACAAAATATCTTCAACGGCTTGGCAATTGAGTCGACCACACCAAGTCCTGAGATAAAATTTCGCAACCATAAAGCTTGATTTGTGGCCTCAAAGCATGCCACAAATTCAGCTTCCATTGTTGATGATGCAATAAGCGATTGCTTTGCACTTTTCCAAGAAATTGCCCCACCAGCTAACATAAATACAAATCCTGAAGTGGACTTCCTACTGTCGAGGCAATTTGCAAAATCAGCATCTGAATATCCAGTTACTTCAAGCTGATCAGATTTCCTGTATGTGAGCATATAATCTTTTGTCCCTTGTAGATATCTCATTACTTTCTTTACAGCTTTCCAATGTTCCATTCCTGGGTTGCTTTGATATCTTCCCAGCATTGCAACTGCAAAACTGATATCTGGTCTTGTACAGGTTTGAGCATATAATAGACTTCCAACTGCGCATCCATAAGGAATATTCTTTATTTGATTCTTTTCTAAGTCATTTCTTGGGCACTGGTTTTGACTGAATTTTTCACATTTAGTAATAGGGCACATCATTGGTTGAACAAAGCTGCATATTAAATCTCTCCAATATATGATCAATATATCCTTTCTGAGACAATCCTAATAATCCTTGAGATCTATCTCTGAATATCTCAATGCCAATAACATAGGATGCCTCATTCATATCAACCATCTTAAAGTTCTTGTTGAGAAATATCTTGGTTTCGTGCAATAAACTAAGATCACTACTGGCAAGTAAAATATCATCCACATATAAGACCAATATAATAAACTTGCTCCCACTTACCTTCAGGTATATACGCTGATCAACAGTATTTTCCTTAAATCCGAAGGAAGTAATGATATTATGAAACTTTAAGACCATAAATGGATTTTTTGAGTTTATAAGCCCAACTTTCTTTTTCCTTTTCTATGAATCTTTCGGGTTGTTCCATATAGATTTCCTCATCTAGATCCTCGTTCAGAAATGCTGTTTTCACATCCATCTGATGCAACTCAAGATCATAATGAGCTACTAATGCCATAACGATTCTCAATGAGTCCTTTTTAGAAACAGGAGAAAAAGTCTCATTATAGTCGATGCCTTCCTTCTGAGAAAAACCTTTGGCCACAAGTCTGGCTTTATATCGTTTGATATTGCCCGTTGAGTCGCGTTTTATCTTAAAGACCCATTTACAATTGACTCTTTTACAATCATTGGGCAATTCAACGAGATCCCAGACATCATTCTGTACCATTGATTTTAACTCTTCTTTCATTGCATCATACCATTTTTCAGAATCGTTATTTTCTATAGCTTGTGAAAACGATAAGGGGTCTCTTTTTATTCCTATATCATAATATGATTCTTGTAGATATACAACATAATCATCAGAAATGACATGTTTCCTTTTCCTTTGAGATCTTCTCAAATCTGTCAATTGTGATTGTTCTACAAGATCATCAGCGGCGACATCAACATCATGTGAGAGTTCTTGGATGTTATTTTGTTGTTCACCCTCATCAATACTCTCATTGATTTGAGGAACAACAATCTCTCGGACAGGAGATGATATGGGAGAATTAACCTGAATCTCCTCAATATCAAAATTAACCCTTCGAGATTTTTCACTCCCACTGATTTCGCCATTTTCTAGGAATTTTGCATTACCAAATTCTACTATTCTCATACTACGATTAGGGCAATAAAATCTGTATCCCTTGAATTTTTCTGGATAACCAATAAAATATCCTGAAATAGTTCTTGGCTCCAATTTCTTTTCATGTGGATTGAATACTCTTATCTCTACAGGACATCCCCAAATATGTAAATGTCTTAGACTGGGCTTCCTACTAATCCATAACTCAAATGGAGTCGATGAAACTGACTTACTAGGAACCTTGTTCAAGATGTACATAGCTGTCCTAAGAGCTTCACCCCACATCGACTCAGGTACAGAGGAATAACTCATCATGCTCCTAACCATATCCATCAGAGTACGATTTCGCCTTTCAGCAACACTGTTCTACTGTGGCACACTTGGTAATGCATATTGAGCACAAATACCCTGTTGTTCTAGGAATCTAGCAAAATGACCAATATTCTAACCAGATCCATCATATATGCCATAAAATTCACGACCTCTGTTAGATCTGACAATTTTAAATTTTCTATCTAATTGTCTCTCAATCTCATTTATGTATACTTCAAGAGTATCAACGGCTTGAGACTTTTCATGTATTAGATAAACTTTGCCATATCTGGACAGATCATCTATAAATGTGATGAAATATTTTTCTCCACGAAAACAAGAAATATGGAGTGGTCCGCAGATATCAGTATGAATAATCTCAAGGAGTTCTTTACTTCTTGTGGCATTTTTCTTTATTTGTTTAGTTTGCTTTCCCTTAATGCAATCTATACAAATATCAAAATCAGTGAAGTCTAAATGTTCCAAAATATTATCCTTCACTAATCTTTCAATTCTTTCCTTGGAGATATGCCCCAATTGTCTATGCCACAATATAGAAGAACTTTCATTATTGAAACTATGTTTCAATCCAACACTTAATTGCAGGGTCATTAGTGTCTTTGCAAACTCAAGATCCAAATTAATTCTGTACAAACCATCACACAGAATTCCAGAACCAACATTTATTGAATTGTAAAATATGCTGAGTTTGCCACTACCAAAAGAAATACAATATCCTAACTCATCAATTCTAGAAAGAGAAATCAAATTTCTAGAAATTTTAGGGACATAACATGTGTCAACAAGATCCATCAAGTGACCCGTCTCTAAGCGTAGACGATAAGTTCACATTGATATCACTTTCGCTTTAAGACGATTTCCAATAATAATGAATCTTTCATGTTCTTTTGGTTTCCGAATTGAAAGAAATCCCTGCATGTTATTTGTAACATGAGTTGAAGCACCGGAATCTATCCACCAAGTGTTAGAAGGAACTTCTGTAATGTTTGATTCGAAACATACAAAGGTCGAGTTAATACCTTTCTTTTCGAACCAAGTCTTACGTTTAATGCAATCCTTCTTCACATGTCCTTTCTTGCCACAAAAGAAGCACTTTACAGTAAAGACTTTCTTTTCATTAGTCTGTTTAACATTTCCAGACTTAGCAAATCTCTTTGATGGATGATGCTTAACTTTCTTTTCTTATTACCACCTCCTTGAGTAGTCGTCATGACATTATATGAATTTTCCTACCTTAATCTCAATTCTTCCTGAACACACATGCTAGTCAACTCATTCAAGTCTCACTTATCTTTATTTGTATTATAGTGAATCTTGAATGGGCCAAACTGAGAAGGAAGAGAATTGAGAATAAATTACACGAGGAAAGATTCATCAACATTCATACCTAATGTTTTAAGTTTTGCAGCTTTGTCAGCCATATTGAGGATATGATCCTGAATTCCTCGAGTACCATCATACTGAGCCATAGTCAGTTCTTTCATCAATGTGCCAGCCAATGACTTATCAGTAGATTTAAATTTGTCTTCAATAACCTTTAAATATTCCTTTGCGCTAATTACAATCGGTAATGAAGTCTTTATGTTATTTGCAATTGTCATTCTTATGAACATTAAACTAAGCCTATCAGAAATTTCCCAAACCTTCATTTCATTAACTTGTTCTGCAGTACTTTCATCAGTCAAGTCTGCAGGCTTTTCAACAAGTAATGCTAGATCAAGATCTAATATACCCAGTGTGAATTGCACATGCTCTAACCATTTTGAATAATTTGATCCAGAAAGTACAGGGACACTAGAAGCATATGAATGTATATGCGGAAGTACCACTACAAAAAAATATATAACAACATTAATGCTTTGAGTTTGTCAAAAATTGATGAACTATTGATATCATCTATATTACACCTTTGGATGAAATATTGATATATCTAGTGTTCACTCAAGAATATTTATGGAGGACTGATACCATCCTTGAGGAATAGGTATTGTTACCTTTGGGTATACAACCCTAAACTGCAAGGATATCTAAAATAGTATCATCCTACCCCATCACATAATTATTTGAATTAGATTCTCCTTTGGGATTATCTAAATCTCCTAATTATATGTGTCATTATGAATATTATTTCCTTAATGTCATTTAGGACTAATTCTTTAATATTATTTTATAAGTCATTAGTCTAGGTTACTTTGGTAGCTTCAAGACTAATACAATGATATAAAATAAAAATATCCTATAAATGACAAAACTTTTATTATAATTCATATCACAAAAGTTTATCATCCTATGCCACTTTGGCAGCTACTAGTCAGATAAAACTTAGGGAAATGAATTACAAATAATATTCATCAATTTATTTAATTTTTGCTAAGTAATTCAATAATAAAATGACTATAATAATTATTGAATACTAATGCAAAACAGTTCAATAATAAAGAACAATAATAATTATTGAATATTAATGCAAAACAGTTCAATAATAAATAACCATAATAATTATTGAACAATAATATAAAAAACAGTTCAATAATAAATAACAATAATAATTATTGAACATTAATGTAAAACAATTCAATAATAAAATGATCATAATAATTATTGAATATTTATGTAAAGCAATTCAATAATAAATAACCATAACAATTATTGAACATTAATGCAAAGCAATTCAATAATAAATAACAATAATAATTATTGAATATTAATGCTAAGCAGTTCAATAATAAATAACCATAATAATTATTGAACTTTAATAAAACTCATATATGATAATTTCAAGCATATACATGTGAATAAATAAATAAATATTCCAAAAAACAATAATTGGATTTTAATTTTATTTACCACATATATAATGAATAATTCATATGAGAAAACCATAAAATAAACCATAATTTATAGTTTTTTTTAATCAAAATTAAATCCAATCAAATAATCAAAAATATAATCATGATTAAAATTAATCATAATTATAATAAATGATATTTATCAATTTTTATAATTGAGAATATAACCTAAATTTCTCAATTTCATAATGATAAAAACCGAAAATATTTGATAGGATATAAATCGAAAATATGCGAATGGCAGAACTGTAATTTGGGAGAAATTAGACCCGAGGGCAAAACCGTAAGTATGTTGACAGAACATAAACTATAATTACGATATTTGCAAAGGGTAAAACTGTAATTTTTTAAAAACCCTAGCCTCGAGGGTAAAACCGTAATTATGCCAAAAACCCTAATCTGCCTTCGCCGCCGCCGCCTGCGCGAGCGGCGCTGTCGCTGCTGCCTGCGGCCTGGCCGCCTGTACGCGGCTGCGGGCTGCCGCCTGTGCGCGGATGCCGCCTATACGCGGTTGCGGGCTGTCGCCTGTGCGCGGCTGCCAGCGACCGCCTATGCGTGGCTGCCAGCGGCAGTTCTAGCCTGTGCGCGGCCGCTGCCGCCGCGGGGCTGCTGCCAGCGCGCGGTCGTCGCCTGTGCACGGCTTGCTCACGCACGGCCGCCACTTGGGCTGTCTACCTACGTGTGGCCGACCGTCACACGGACGGGGTTCTGTGATGCCGTGTGGGGTTCTGTAATGCCGTCGCACATACGGGGTTCTGTAATGCCGTCAAACCCTAATGGGTCCTCCCATAGTGGGTATTGGATCTGCATCCAATAAGACAAGGGCTCCGTCGGATATCTCATATCCGAACCTCTACTCATCGCAATGCCTACCATATGTGTGTGACCCTCTAGGCCCAATATCGAGCTGGCCGTGAGTCATACCTGTCAGAACTCCTTCTAACTCAGTGAATTATTATCTCTGTAATAATTCACTTGACTCATCGACTACGGAAGTACTAGGCCACTACGCCGTAGTCCCCAAACGATACAGGGGAATCCAATCCATTGGACATGTCTGTCCTCAGTTACCGTGTACTTATAGTCCCTCATCCATCTAATATCCCAGATACCGTATATCGAGCATGGTGTTGTCAGACCCATACGGTTTCTACTCGAGTCTCGCTCTAATCGGATTCTCCCGAAGAACTCTTTCTCTCTCAACCCGAATGACCCTGGCCAGGGATTTGTCTAAGCAAGAACACATAGGATATTCCTCTCATGACGCCGAGAGTGGATGATCCTCTATCGACACTCAATAGCCCTCGTAAGGTCGACTACCACTCCCAATGACCAACTGTACTAGATCTGGGACAGCCAAACCTATAAGTCTGGTATCAAAGAGTGGAGCACTCATACAGGACATCCTTGGTGTCTCAAGTCTAAGGACCAGATACACCACTAGGACTACGAAATCGTTGTCTGACAATAAGGCATCATCAACCATCCAGCATTCCGTAAGCGGATCAATCAGTGAACTCATTCTCCAATGAGCACCTATACTGTATCCCTAGTATCCCTACACGAGCAGCTATGAGACCAGCTGCATCCATCATATGGACGGGTATACAGCACACCAGTCTATCCGGTTATCACGATGTCCCTCTCGAGTAACCTATGACCGGGATCATTTAGGATATGTGTTTAAAGGTGAATCGATATCATTATCGTGATCTCATCACGATCCGATTCCCATTGCACAAATCCAAGGATATCACAATATATATATATATATATATATATATATATATATATATATATATATATATATATATATATATATATATATATATATATATATATATATATATATATATGCATATATGCAATAGTTATAAAGTGATATACGCCAAAGTATAATAAGCAAAAAGATTCTATATCAAGTCACACGTGCCATCACTCACGTGATTGGCTTGCTGGGCACCTATGACTAGCAAATATTAAGTCGGTAAACATGAGGCAATTAGATTGACCCACGTGGCCTTCTATTGTTATAGATAGGGACCGATTCCCGGTATAGGTTGAGTTGGTCGAGTCCCTCGAGGCTCACCTACATCGCGATTCGTTATCTTGCCTACGACATAGAGATGTCACCGATGACTTGAGGACATAGTATGCTTGGTCAAGTCCCTCTAGGGTATATCATTGAATCAAACTCATCTTATAACGATGGTGTTGACTTAACCGAACATCACGGTTGGTCGATTCCCTCGAGACCATAGTGATTCGGAGGCCGAACAGGACGAGAATCACAAAGAGTTATGATCGACAAGAGTTGCCTACCTTTCGGGCTTAGTGTTATTGGTCGAGTCCCTCGAGGTTATACTAAGATGCTGATTGGATCATGATCCCCACTAGAAGTCTACCAGAGACTTCCATTTCATGTGGTGAGGCTGTTGCGTGACTCGCTAGTAAAATAGTGAGAGCATATTAAGATAGAAGTTAATATCTTGATCGTTCATATTTTACAAAATCTGTATGTTATTTATTTCTGCTACATATATATTTTCAGAAAATATCACTTTTAAATCCCTTACGTGGCATACTTGATGTCCACCATCTCATTGGTCCAAATTATACAGATTGGCTCTGAAACTTCAGAATTGTTCTCACAACGGAAAAAAATCACGTACGTCCTTGATACAGTGATGCCTGTGCCCAAGGAAGGGGCAAGCGAGGATGAGATCACTCACTGCATAAAGTACATTGATGACTCCACTCTTGCTCAGTATTATATGTTGGGCTCTATAACTCCTGAGTTATAGAGACAACATGAAAAGATGGGTGTCAGATCTATTCTCCTACATGTCCGTAAATTGTTTGAGGAACATAGAAGGACTCAATGATATGAGATATCTAAGAGCCTCTTCTATGCTAGGATAACTGAGGGGACACCGGTTCAAAACCATGTCCTAAAGATGATTGAGTGGATAGAGAAACTCACAAGTCTAGGAATAGTCCTAGAGGATAACTTGTGTGTGGACATTGTGCTTTAGTCCTTACCAGATTCCTTTTTATAATTCATAATGAATTTTAATATGAACAAGCTTTAGGTACTCTCCCAAAGCTCCTCAATATGTTGAGAGAGGCAAAGAGCACTATCAAGAAAGAGAAGCCAGTTTTCTACACTAGTGAGACGAGAAAGAAAAGAAAAGCAGAAAAGTCTCTTAAGAAGGGCAAGGGCAAGGGCAGACCAGGTAAAGCAAAGGTTGCTAAGAAAGACTTGACAAATAACAAAGGCCAGTGCTTCCACTATGACAAAGATGGGTACTAGAAAAGGAACTACAAAGAGTACCTTATAGAGAAGGCGAAATAGAAGCTTCGAGAAGCTTCAGATACATTCATGATCAATCTCCAATTGTCAGATTTTTGTGATAGTACATTAGTATTGGATACCGGTATTGCATATCACATCTATAATTTATTGTAGATTCTAGCAAAGTCGAGGAGATTGATGAGAGAAACATTGTATAATGGTTTGTTTATGCTAAATACTACTCCACATATCATGAATGTAAGTGTGTCTAAGAGGAAACGAGATGAGGTGAACAGTGCATACCTATGGCATTGTAGGTTAGGTCACATCAATTAGGGAATGATTCAAAAGTTACTAAAGGATGTATATCTAGATCCATTCGACTATGAGTCATATGCAACTTGTGAGCCTTGCCTTCATGAAAAACTGATCAACTCTCCATTTAGTGGAACTGGAGAGAGAGCCACTAAGCTACTGGAACTCATATATAGTGATGTATATGGACCCATGTCAACTCATGTCATTGGTGGTTACTCCTACTTCATTACGTTTATTGATGATTTTTCAAGGTATGGATATGTGTACTTAATGAAGTACAAGTCCGAGGCTTTTGAGAAACTCAGAGAGTATAAGAATGAAGTGGAGAACCAAATTGGAAAGAGTATCAAGACTCTTCAATCAGATCGAGGAGGTAAATACTTGAGTACAGAGTTTACCCAATTCCTCAAAGACTATGGGACTTTATCCAAATAGACACCTCCTTATACACCTCAACTAAATGGTGTGTCTTAAAAGGAGGAATCATACATTGTTAGATATAGTACAGTCTATGATGAGTTTCGCTGACCTACCCATCTCATTCTAGGAATATGCTCTAGAGACCGTAGCTTACCTTTTGAATAGAGTTCCAACTATGTTGGTGGTGTTTACACCATATGAGATATAGAAATGGAAGAAGCCCGATCTTAAAGTTGTTAAGATTTGGGGCTGCCCTACCCACATTAAAAGACACAACCCCGATAAGTTGAAATCAAGGATGGAGCGGTGCAAATTTGTGGGATACCCCAAGGAAACTTGTGGGTATTATTTCTATCAACTTAAGAACCAAAAGGTCTTTGTAGCTAAGAGAGTAATGTTCCTTGAGAAGAAACATATTCTTGGCGGAGATAATGGGAGCATGATAGAGTTGAGCGAGATTGGCAAACCTAGCTCAAGCACCACTCTACAGCCCGAGTCTATTCAGGTACCTAATACATAAGTTCTAACTTTACGTAGGTCTAGCAGAGTATCCCATCCTCCTGAGAGATATGTGGGACATATTAGAGGAGAGAATGTTGAGGACATTGATCCTCATATCTACGAGGAGGCTATTATAAGTATAAATTTTGGGAAGTGGCAAAAAGCCATGAATTCTAAGATGGATTCTATGTACTCCAATAAGGTTTGGAACCTAGTTGATATGCTTGAAGGTATTGTACCCATCAATTGCAAGTAGATCTTTAAGAAAAAGATTCAAGTAAATGGAAAGGTAGAGAACTATAAAGAAAGGTTAGTGGCTAAAGGGTATCGTCAAAGGCAAGGTGTTGATTATGATGAAACTTTCTCACCCGTAGCAATGCTAAAATCCATCCGAATTCTATTGGCTATTGCAGCACACTATAATTATGAAATCTAGTAGATAGATGTGAAAACCGCATTCCTCAATGGGAACATCGAAGAGGAGGTGTATATGATATAACCCGAGAGGTTCGTGTCCAAAAACTGTCCAGATAAGTTGTGCAAGTTGCTTAGATCCATTTATAGACTAAAGCAAGCTTCCTGAAGTTAAAACATAAGATTTGATGAGGCAATCAGATCTTATAACTTCATTAAGAATGAAGATAAGTCTTGTGTGTACAGGAAGATAAGTGAGAGTGCTATCACCTTTTTGGTGTTATATGTGGATGACATCCTGAGCATTGGGAATGATGTAGGAATACTATCTACAGTAAAGGCTTAGTTATCTAGACACTTCTCTATGAAGGACTTAAGGGAAACATCATATATCTTGGGGATTCGGATCTATAGAGATAGATCCAAGATGATGCTTAGCTTATCCCAGTCTAAGTACATAGAAACCATTTTCAAAAGGTTTGGTGTGAAAAATTCCAAGAGAGATCTTATACTGATGAGACATGAGATATCACTTTCTAGGAGTATGTCCCCAAAGACTCCTGAAGAAAGAGCGAACATGGATATGATATCTTATGCCTCAGCGATAGGGTCTATCATGTATGTCATGCTATGTACTAGGCCTGATATAGTGCATGCTCTGAGTGTCACGAGCAGGTATCAAGCGGATCCAGGCTTGGAGCACTGGAAATCGGTAAAGTGTATCCTTAAGTACTTGAGAAGGACTAAGGATTTTTTATTAGTATATAAAGATAGTAGCCTCAGAGTTGAAGGCTAAGTTGAATCTCGGATTTTGATGATGATGTCAATTGTCATTTGTTATCTAATCCATATGTTGAGATAAGTGTGCAGGATTAACTACAATGAAAGTAAGATATGCAGCAAGAGTTACACCGGAGTCAAGACTATGATCACGTTGGGAGTTCGAGAGCTCGACGGAAGTTCGGATGGTCGTCGGAGGTTCTGCGGGAATAAATCCGAGAAGTCCAGGAGCTTGCCAAAAGAAGCTCATCGAAACTCGCCAAGTGGATCGTCGCAAGTCCAGGAGTTTGCGGGAAGTCCGTTGGAGCATCGCCGGAGGTTCGTCGGATGTTCGCCAGAAGTTCACTAGAAGAAGCGATTGATGCACCGGAGCAAGTTGCAATAAATGTCTTAAGAAATTGTAGTTAACACGATGATTAAGTTAGAAATGGGAGGTGATCCCATTAACTTAATCTTGGGGCAATTGGGCCCTTGAAAGACCCAAATTGGGCCAAATGGATCAGCCCATTCGGACCCAGATCACTTGGCTAGAGGTGGCACCACTTGGGTCGACGGTGGCACCGCCCAGGGCTTAGTCTCCGAGCTCTAGCTGGGCGGTGCAACCGCCCTAGTCAAGCGTTGGCACCGCTTGAGCTCGGTCTCCGAGCTCTGGCAAGAGGTGCAACTGCCCCTGACAAACGGTGGCACCGCCTAGAGGCTCAGTCTCCGAGCTTTGCCAGGCGGTGCAACTGCCTCAATCAGGAGGTGCAACCGCCAGACCCCGGAATTCCAGGAATTGACAATTTTGAGCTCGGAATTCAAACTGGTTTAGAGCCTATAAATACCCCACTCTTTCAGCAATGAAAGAGCAACCAAAACCACCGAAATCCTGATCTTACTCTGTGATTTTTAGAGCTCAAAAGTGTTGTATGAGTTAAAAGTTCTTTTCCCTCTTTTCTTCCAAGTTCTGATCTTTCAAGAGAGGAGAAAAAATTCTGTAAGGGTTGTCTCCTAAGCCCGTCAAAAGGAGTGAAACTATAAAAGGGTGTTTGGCCTTCGCCTATTGAAGGAAGGCCTCTAATGGATGTCGGAGGAGGAAGCCAGAAGTGGATGTAGGTCAAGATTGACCGAACCACTCTAAAATCGTGATGCTATCTGGTTTGCATTTACTTTGAGCATATTATCTTTACTGCAAACCTCCTCAATAGCTTACTGCCTTTTGCACATTTACGATCGTGTTTCAAAGTTCAGTATTTTCCGAATCGATGTTTAGACATAAATCAGTTTTATCGTACGAACATCATATTTCAGTTTGCTCTTACATTCTGATTTCCATCATAATTGCAAACTGCCTTTATAGATTCGCTTTAATTGCATCTTGCTTGATCACAAGTTAAAGTGATCTACGAATCGGCTTTTCTATCGAAATTGCTCTTATCGTATGAATGTTAGGATCGGAGCGGCACTAAGAGGGGGGGGTGAATTAGTGTAGCGGTAAAGTACGATAAACTTTTGACGATTTAAACACTTTCAGAAACTTCGTACGATAAAAGCAACGTTTCGTTTGAAACCGTTTCGATTGCATTTTAACTTGAAGGGATACGTAAGGAGACAAAGAAGTAGAGCATCAAAGTGAAGATAGTTTGCAGTAATATAAATGACAATAAGATAAACGTAAACCAATTTATAGTGGTTTGGTCATGCGACCTACATCCACTTACGAAGCCTTCTTCGATGAGGCTCCCAACTTCCACTAGCAAATCACTTTGAAGGGGAAGGACAAATACCCCTCTTACAACCTTTTATAAGTGGTTCACACTCTTACAAATTTTCAAAGAGAAATAGGGAGGTGAACACTCAAGCTATTAAAAACAAAAACTTGCTAAAGTCTTTGCTAAGACTTTTATCTCAATCTCTTGCTTCTCAAAAGGTTGTATTCTTTGCTGAGAATTGAGGGGTATTTATAGGCCTCAAGAGGATTCAAATTTGGGCTCAAAAATTTGAATTCTCTTTGGTTCCCGATGCTGGCGGTGCCACCGCCTGTCAATGTCTAACACTGACAGTGTACTGGCGGTGCCACCGCTTGGCTCTCGGGTTCTAGGCGGTGCCATCGCTTGGTTCTCGGGTTCTAGGTGGTGCCACCGCCTACACTATTTCAGCTCACTGGTTGGGCTCCAAACTTGGCCCAAACCAGTCCGAACTCGGGCCCAATTGGCCCCTACTTGAGTTATAGGATTAACACCTAATCTGAACCCTAATTAACATACTAACTACGAATTTAAAGACATTTTCTAAGCTATTACAAAGTCCCCAAGTCAAGACTTTTTCCGGTGAACTTTCGACGGTCTTCCGACGAACTCTCAAAAACCATTCTATGGACTCCCGGCAAGCTCCTAGACTTCACGATTTGATCTTAACGAGTTCCAATGAGCTTTTTCGGCAAGCTCCGATCTTTCTCGGCGAGCTCCGCGAACTTCCAACGAACCTTCCGGCGAGGTTCCGAAAACCCTTCAGCAAGCTCCCTACTCATTCTTGGCTAGTTCCGGCAGCATTCCTGATGAACCTTCGGACTTTCGTCGAACTCTCGAACTCACAACAAATCCTTCGCACTTGACTCCGACACTTTGTTTCGCTTTATGTCTTCATCGTTATCGTAGTTAATCCTGCACACACAAGCCAAAACTCTACTCCGATATAGACAATTATTACAACATGAATTAACATTTTGTTGCCCGGCACATCATTGGTTGATGCTTCGTCTGATTCTTCAGTGCATCTTCCTCTCTTACGGCTTGTTGCCCAATCGGCGGTTGACCTCCGCAACCCCGATATCCTTGGCACAATTCCGCTCTTGGCCCGATGCCCGACATCCGAAGCCTTCTGCCGTCCAATATCCTAACGTGATCTCCTCCAGCGCAACGTCAATTCCTCCTACGTTAACTGTCTAATCCTGATCGAGTAGACCTGCATCACTCAAAATGTAGTTAAATATATAAACATAATCAATTAGTTTCATCATCAAAATCCGAGATTCAACAACGAACGTAGTTTTTAATCGTCGAAAGTTTTCCGCCGCACTAATCCACCCCCCCCCCCCTCTTAGTGCTCTTGATCATAACAATTGGTATCAAAGCAGGGTTAACTCTCAAACGGATTAAAACCCAAGAGAGATGGCATATGTCGAAAACCAAGATGGCTATTCTATTACACATCCACCCATGTTCAATGGGACGGACTACACCTATTGGAAGACCCGAATGAGGATCTTCCTTATTTCAATGGATTTTGAACTTTGGAATCTTATCGAAAATGGATTTTCAAAGCCTTCTCTTCTAATGATCGATTGGAATGAATTGGAGAAGAAGACTTTCACTCTTAATGCAAAGGCTATGAATGCCTTATTTTGTGCACTTGATAAAAATGAGTTTAATCGTGTTTCGGTTTGTGAAACCACGTTTAATATTTGGCATACACTCGAAGTGACTCACAAAGGCACAAGTAGAGTGAAAGAGTCAAAAATCAATCTTTTGATTTACTCTTTCAAACTTTTCGAATGAAACCGAGCGAGACTATGGGCGACATGTACACCCGTTTCACGGATATCGTCAATGGTCTAAAAGGACTCGGCAAAAGTTTTCCAGATTTTGAGCTCATGAATAAGATTCTAAGATCTCTTCCTAAGAGTTGGGACCCTAAAGTCACTGCTATTCAAGAGGCTAAAGATTTAAACAACTTCCCTCTTGAAGAACTAATCGGGTCATTAATGACCTATGAAATGACATGCAAGGCTCATGAAGAGCAAGAAGACATCCGTCCAAAGAACAGGAAGGATATGGCACTTAGAACTTTAGATGACCACTTGAGAGAAAACTCAAGTGATGAGGACTGTGACGATGACTTGGCACTTCTAACAAGGAAATTCAAAAAATTCATTAAAAGAAACAAGTTTAAAAATGACATAAAAAATAAACTTGAACCCAAAAAGGACCAAGTTATTTGCTATGAGTGCAAAAAGCCGGGACACTACAAGAGTGATTGTCCCCAAGCCAAGAAGAGAACATCAAAGAAGAAGGCGCTCAAAGCAACATGAGATGACTCGAGCGCGTCTAAAGAAGAGGAGTCCAATACCGAGCAAGTTGCTCATTATGCCTTAATGGCCATCGGAGAAGAGGTAACAAATTTAATTGATGCAGATTTATCATTTAATAAGTTATTAAATGCCTTCCATGACTTATTTGATGAATCCAAGATTATTAGTAGAAAATATAAATTACTAAAAAAGGAGCATGATTGTCTTACTTGTAATTTCGATAAGTTAAAAACTGAATATCATGATAGTTTAGGTTCTTGTATAAAATGCCATGATCTAGAAACTGTCCAAAAGGAAAACTTACTACTTAAGAACACCTTGAAGAAATTCGAGGTTGGTAGCAAGTCTTTGAACATGATCCTTACAAACAAGGGTCACGTTCTCAAAAGAAGTGGAATTGGATTTGTGAGAAATCCTCGCCAAAATCCAACAACCTTCATAAAAGGCCCCATCCTACATGTTCAACACCAAAACAAATGCAACTTTTGTTGCAAGCATGGACACAAAACGCTTTATTGTCCATTCAAGAAAATTAGTCCGAACAAATTAATTTGGGTTCCTAAAGGAACCATGATAAACTCTATGCAACATGATAAACAATGTAGATCAGTTTTTGAGGCACTCAAAAGTAAATGGGTACCTAAAAATTATCCTGTCTTGTAGAAACGTAAACCATCCCAAGTTGGGAGAAAGAAATAATTGTTGAATCTCGTATTTTGATGATGAAACTACTTGATATATGTTTATGATTTAATCTGCGTTTTGAGTGACGCAGGATGCTTCGATCAGGATGAGACAATTAAAGCAGGAAAATCATGTTGTGCCGAAGGAACATGTCAGAAGATTGGACGTCGGGCCGGTGGATCGGTCGACGTATCGACAGAAGGCTTCGGGCCGTGAACTCGGGCATTCGGCCAAGAAGAGCGGGTATTGTGCCAAGGATATCGGAGTTGCGGAGTCAACTGGCCGATTGGGCAATAGGCTGCAGGAGAGGACGATGCGCCGAAGAATCGGACGAAGCGTCGAGAGACCAATGACATGTCGGACAACTTGGTTAATTGCTTAGGATTAATTGTCTCGATCGAAGTTTTGATTTGTTGTGCAGGATTAACTACGATAAGAGTAAGACAAGCAGCAGGTGTTGCGCCGGAGTCAAGATCATGATCACGTTGGGAGTTCGAGAGTTCGACGGAAGTTCGGACGGTCGTCGGAGGTTCAGCGAGAACAGATCCGAGAAGTCCAGAAGCTTGCCAAGCGAAGCTCGTCGGAACTCGCCAAGTGGATCGTCGCAAAGTCCAGGAGTATGCCAGATGTCCGCAGAAGGATCACCGAGGGTTTATCGGATGATCGACGGAAGTTCGCCGGAAACTCGCCGGAAGAAGCGATTGACGCAACGGAGCATAGCTGCAGAAGTTGTCTTAGAGTTAATCGTAGTTAGCACGATGATTAAGCTTGAAAATGGGAGGTGATCCCATTAGCTTAATCTTGGGGCAATTGGGCCCCTGAAAAGATTCAAATTGGGCCGAATGGAGCGAACCATTCGGACCCTGATTGCACCAGGCGGTGCAACCGCCTAGGACAGGAGGTGCAACCGCCTGGGCTGCGGGATTGGGCGGTGCAACCGCCCCAGCCAGGCGGTGCAACCGCCCAGGCCATGTCTTCCAGCGGGACTGGGAGGTGCAACCGCCCCAGCCAAGAGGTGCAACCGCCCAGGGCTCAGTCTCCAAGCGAGATTGGGCGGTGCAACCTCCTCTGTCAAGAGGTAGCACCGCCAGAGCTCAAGTTTCGAGCTCTGCCGAGAGGTGCAACCTCTTTGGACAGGAGATGCATCGCCTGAGCTCGGTCTTCGAGCTCTGGCAGAGAGGTGCAACCACCTCTGGCAGAGAGGTGCATCAGCCTGAGCTCAGTTTCGAGCTCTGCCAGGTGATGCAACCATTGAGCTCAGTTTCGAGCTCTGCCAGGTGATGCAACCACCGAGCTCAGACTTCGAGCTCTGCCAGGCGATGCAACCACTGAGCTCAGTCTTCGAGCTCTGGCAGAGAGGTGCAATCGCCTGAGCTCAGTCTTCGAGCTCTGCCAGGCGGTGCCACCTCTCCAGTCAAGAGGTGCAACCGCCTGATCCCGGAATTCCGGGATTTGATCGTTTTGAGCTCCAAATTTGAATTGGGTTGGGGCCTATAAATACCCCACCCATTCAACACTGAATTGACAAACAGATTCACACCGAATTCTTGATCTTTTCAGTGATTCTAAGAGCTCAAATTTGTGTAAAGTCCTAAAGTTCTCCTCCTTCTGTTCTTCAAGTCTTGAGTTGTAAAGAGAGGAGAGATAGGATCTGTAAAGGTTGTCTCCTGAGCCTGTCAAAAGGAGAGAAACTGTAAAAGGGCAGTTAGCCTTCGCCCATTGAAGGAAGACAGCTAGTTGACGTCGGTGACCTCGTCGGAGGAGGAAGCCAAAAGTGGAGTAGGTCAAGACTGACCGTGTTAGGATCGAGAGCACTAAGAGGGGGGGGGGTGAATTAGTGCAGCGGAAATCTTACAACGATTAAAAACGAAAGCTGCGTTCGTTCAAAAACTATTATGATGCAAAAGCTAATTCTCAGTTTGTATCTAAGTGCAGTTTGCGTCTAAGCGCAGATTGCGTCTAAGCGCAGTTTTGCGTCTAAGCGCAGTTTACGTCTAAACTCAGATTTACGTCTAAACGTAGTTTTACGTCTAAACACAGATTTACGTCTAAACGCAGATTTACGTCTAAACGCAGTTTTACGTCTAAACGCAGATTTACGTCTAAACTCAGATTTACGTCTAAACTCAGATTTACGTCTAAACGTAGATTTACGTCTAAACGCAGTTTTACGTCTAGACGCAGATTTACGTCTAAACTTTGAAACTCGTTTGTATACTCGCAGAAGGCAGTATGCAGTTGAAATCAAGACGTAAACGTGAACTGAGATCTGATGATTGTGCGAGGAAAGCCGATTTACGTCTGAATGCAGTTTTACGTCTAAATGTTGAAACTCGTTCGTAAAATTGTAGAGGACAGTTTGTAGTTATCAATAGGATCAAAATGTAAGTGTAAACTGCAAAGAAGCTCGTTCGTAAAAGCACGGAAGACAGTTCTGCAGAATCAAACGTAAACGTAAACTGTAATGTATGAAAATACGAATTTACGTCTGAATGCAGATTCGGAAGAACAGCACTTAGAACTTGTTCGTGAAAGCGCAGAGAGCAGTAGTAATGAAGGAGGTTTGCAGTAATGATAAAGTGCTCGAGAATAAACGCAAACCAGAGATTTAGAGTGGTTCGGTCAGCCTTGACCTACTCCACTTTTGGCTTCCTCCACCGACGAGGTTGCCGACATCAACTAGGGGCCTTCCTTCAATAGGCGAAGGCCAAACTGCCCTTTAACAATTTCTCTCCTTTTGACAGGCTCAGGAGACAACCTTTACAGACCTTTCTCTCCTCACTTTACAACTGAAAACTTGAAGAACAGAAGGAGGAGACTTAAAGGCTTTACAACACTTTTGAGCTCTTAGAATCACAGAAAAGATCAAGATTTCGGTGTAGGTCTGTATCTTTTCAGTGCTGAATGGGTGGGGTATTTATAGGCCCCAACCCAATTCAAATTTCGAGCTCAAAACGATCAAATCCCGGAATTCCAGGATCAGGCGGTTGCACCTCTTGACTGGAGAGGTTGCACCGCCTGGCAGAGCTCGAAGACTGAGCTCCGGCGGATGCACCTCTCTGTCAGGGGTGGTTGCACCTTTCTGCCAGAGCTCGAAGACCGAGCTCAGGCGGTGCATCTCCTGTCCAGAGATGTTGCACCTCTCTGCCAGAGCTCGAAGACCGAGCTCGGTGGTTGCACCTCTTGGCAGAGCTCGGAACTTGAGCTCTGGCGGTGCTACCTCTTGACAGAGGAGGTTGCACCGCCCAGTCTCGCTTGGAGACTGAGCCCTGGGCGGTTGCACCGCCTGGCTGGAGCGGTTGCACCGCCCAATCTCGCTGGGAGACATAGCCTGGGCGGTTGCACCTCTTTCACTATTCCAGCTCACTTGGTTTGGCTCCAAACTTGGTCCAAACCAATCCGAACTTGGGCCTAATTGGCCCCTACTTGGGTTATAGGATTAACACCTAATCCTAACCCTAATTAACGTGCTAACTATGAATTTAAAGACATTTTCTAAGCTATTACAAAGTCCGCAAGTCAAGACTTCTTCTGGCGAGCTTCCGGCAAACTTCCGGCGGTCTTCCGATGAACTCTCGGAAACCATTATGCGGACTCCCGGCAAGCTCCTAGACTTCACGATTTGATCTTAGCGAGTTTCAACGAGCTTCGTCGGCAAGCTCCGATCTTTCTCGGCGAGCTCCGTGAACTTCCAACGAACCTTCCGGCGAGCTTCCGAAAAACCCTTCGGCAAGCTCCCAACTCATTCTCGGCTAGTTCCGGTAGCATTCCCGACGAACCTTCGGACTTCCGTCGAACTCTTGAACTCGCAACAAATCCTTCGCGCTTGACTCCGACACTTTGTTTCGCTTTATGTCTTCATCGTTATCATAGTTAATCCTGCACAACAAAACAAAACTTCGATCGAGACAATTAATCCTAAGCAATTAACCAAGTTGTCCGACATGTCATTGGTCCCTCGACGCTTCGTCCGATTCTTCGGCGCATCGTCCTCTCGTGCAGCCTATTGCCCAATCGGCCAGTTGACTCCGCAACTCCGATATCCTTGGCACAATACCCGCTCTTCTTGGCCCGATGCCCGAGTTCACGGCCCGAAGCCTTCTGTCGATACGTCGACCGATCCACCGGCCCGACGTCCAATCTTCTGACATGTTCCTTCGGCACAACATGATTATCCTGCTTTAATTGTCTCATCCTGATCGAAGCATCCTGCGTCACTCAAAACGCAGATTAAATCATAAACATATATCAAGTAGTTTCATCATCAAAATACGAGATTCAACAATCTCCCCCTTTTTTATGATGACAACCACTTGATGACGGAGTTAAACTTAACTCCCGGAGTTTTAAACAGACTCCCCCTATCAATATGCCATATTGATAGAACCTTGAATTCAAACTGAATTCAAGTCATTGCAATATTCATCATGAATACTTGCAACACGTCAACATGAACATATGCATAAACTTATGCATCACATGTCATGTCATCAACATACTTTCATCAACATACTTCTCCCCCTTTGTCATCAACAAAAAGGAGAAGTATCACAATCAAGTGTTTGTGATATTGATTCAACTCATTGCATGAAAAACATAGTATCAAGTTTTATCATCATGCAATCTTGGAGCTAGAAGATTTAGCAAGAGTTATATCATGCTTAGAACATTCATGCTATCAAGTTTTAGATATTCAAGTTTTATAACATATAAGATAGCACTTTTGGTAATGTTCAAGATAGCAAGTTCTATATCATGCAAGCTAGCAAATTAGAGATATTCAAGAAGGCAACTCTTGCTTCTTGAAAATTTTACTCATTTTGCTAGATGCGCAAGTTAGCATTTTTGCCTCTTGAGATAGGCAAGATAGCACATTTGCTTCTTTTGAGATAGCAACTTTTTGCTTCTCTTTAGACCAACAAGCTAGCAATTTTTACGATATACAAGTTTCACAATATATAAGCTAGCAAAAATTTCGAAAGCAAATGCAAGATAGCTTTCTTGTGTAAGCTCATGATTCTTGCTTCCTATTGCAATGTGCAAATTGCAAGTTTTGCTTCTTGAGATATTCAAGATAGTGATGTTCAAGAAGACAATTTTTCTTCTTGAAATAAGCAAGTTAGCAATCTTTGCTACTTAAAATAGGTAAGCTAGCAATCAAGTTTTTGCATCTTCTTGACTTGTACAAGCTAACTATCTCCCCCTTTGTCATTGTAAAAATGAAAGAGAGAATACAGTTTTGTAGTTCTCTTTTCCTTTTAGAGTGATTTCAAAATCATGACAAATGATGAATAATCAAGTTATGAATGTCAAGATAATTTTTCATCATGAATATTTTATCATTGCATGTATTATTATCATAAATTGAAGTATTACATGCATGATATCATATCACCATTCATAATTACATTAATATTTCAATATAACAATTTCTTCTCAAAATGTGTAACTTGGCACTCATAGCATTTTAAATCATGATTTACATCACATCATATTTAGAAGGCACAAGTATTGCATGCATAATTGTACATCATAAATGTTTCATATCATGATGGTATCAATTTTGTCAAATTATATCCTACCATGCATGATCAAAACTTCTCCCCATTTTATCATTGAAAACAAGAAGAAAGTAGGGGGAAGAGCATAAAAGTGTTAAATATTTCAATCATCACATAAGGCATTTAAGGAATTTTTGAAACATAGGAGAATGATTAAATTAAGCATACAATGTTTCAATCCAATTTAAGTCATGAATATCAATGTTTTCATATTGTGAGTATCAATTCATGACTACCACAAGATATTATTTGTGACTTCAATTTTGCAAGATCAAAATTATGATTTAGATAAAACTTATTCAAATTAAATCATTAACTTGAAGTTCATAATCAAGTCATTAAAATTAATTTCGAGATTCATAAAATATCATGAAATCATTAATCTCGATCAAATGGGAAAAGCATTTTTTAAGAGATTCTTTTTCATCTAAGCATGCCTTAGTCTTTATATGCCAAATTAAGATAAGCATAAGGCAAAGAAATCTTGTATTATAAGATATATGATATCAAGGCTTATGATTCATTTGAAGAGATATAGTACAAGGAGCAACTTGAAACATTCTTATTAAAGATCACATTTTAAAACATTCCAAGTTTCAAGATATCAAAATGACACTTCATTGAATTGCATTTCATTGAAAAACTCCTTTTTGATAAATGTAGGGAGCATAATGAACGATCTTGATTTATAAAGAGCTTCATGTTATAATTATCAAGATTATGATTATGATTATTCTCTTTAGCAAAGAATCACAAAAGCACTTCATTTTTGCATAAGAAATCTCATTGTATTATGATTTATAAATTCTTTTTCTGCACATAAATCATAGGAGATATGAATGTGAAACAAATCTTTGCAAGCAAAAACACTATCATTCATATTTCAAGATGGAGTTTATAAGCATGAATTATTTCATCAAATCCATTTTAGAAAAATATTTTTCATAAGTGTATGAGAAAATCTGATTGTTAGGATATAAATTGTTAAGTGAATCCGAAAATGAAATTAACATTTTCATATATTCAGACATGATTTTTGCTATAGATCTTGAAATTAAATCAAGAAGATCAAACAAGCTCATGATCATGGATAACTTAAAATCACATGCATAAAATTGTTAATAACCATTTCATATTACATCTTTATGCATTACTTTAAATCAAACGTGATTTCATTCAACAATGTTAATTAAACATGATACACATTATTACTTCTTAACCATGATCAAAATCATTTTGTTTGTTTATCATAAAATATACAATTATTTTCAAAATTATCAGCATGATCATAATTTTTGTATTTTTATTTTTAAACATGTAATTTTCAAGAAAATTAATTCTAAACTAAAAAAGAAAATATATCATGAAGGCATCAAGTAATTTCAAAATAAACCAAAGGCATTTTAATTACCTCGACGTCGTAGGCTGGTAAGGCGTATTTTGTCGCCTCGCTTTTGTTGACTTTCTCGTCTTCAGATGAGCTCGATTCATCCCAATTTTTATTCTTCTTCTTGCGTTTAAAGCAAGTAGTTCGATTGCTTTTTAATTTTCGTTTCATTTGTAGTTTAAGTTCACCATCACTTGAGCTTATGCTCGAGTGGTCTTCAAATGTTCTATGTCCCAAATCCTTCCTATTCTTTGGAAGGTTGGTTTGTTCATCATTGTCCTCATCACTTGAGTCATCGCTCAAGTGGCATTCATTTGTCCAGAGTTCCAAATCCTTCCTGTTCTTTGGAAGGTGGTTCTCAAGTTCTTCACGTGCATTGCACGTCATTTCATATGTGATCAATGAACCAATTAGTTCTTCAAGTGGAAAATGGTTCAAGTTTTTCGATTCTTGAATAGCAGTTACTTTTGAATCCCAAGTTTTAGAAAGTGAGCGCAAAACTTTGTTAACGAGTTCAAAATCCGAAAAGCTTTTACCAAGTGATTTTAAACCATTGACGACATCCGTAAAACGGGTGTACATGTCAACAACGGTTTCGCTTGGTTTCATATGAAAAAGCTCGAAATCAAGTAGTAAAATATTAACTTTCGAGTCTTTGACTCTACTAGTTCCCTCGTGCGTGATTTCAAGAGTGTGCCAAATATCGAAAGCCGTTTCACACGTAGAAATCCGATTGAACTCATTTTTGTCCAATGCGCAAAATAAGGCATTCATAGCCTTTGCGTTTAAAGACAAATTCTTCTTCTCCAAAACCGACCATTCGTTCATCGGTTTGGAGGGAAATTGAAAACCGTTTTCAATGATACTCCATAAGTCTAAATTCGTAGAAATCAAGAAAACTCTCATTCGAGTTTTCCAATAAGTGTAGTCCAATCCGTTAAACAACGGTGGACGAAAGACCGAAAAGCCCTCTTGAAGAGCCATTTCTCTCAGGTGTAAATCCGAAATGAGAAAAACCCTGCTCTGATACCAATTGTTAGGATCGAGAGCACTAAGAGGGGGGGGTGAATTAGTGCAGCGGAAATCTTACAACGATTAAAAACGAAAGCTGCGTTCGTTCAAAAACTATTATGATGCAAAAGCTAATTCTCAATTTGTATCTAAGTGCAGTTTGCGTCTAAGCGCAGATTGCGTCTAAGCGCAGTTTTGCGTCTAAGCGCAGTTTACGTCTAAACTCAGATTTACGTCTAAACGCAGTTTTACGTCTAAACGCAGATTTACGTCTAAACGCAGATTTACGTCTAAACGCAGTTTTACGTCTAAACGCAGATTTACGTCTAAACTCAGATTTACGTCTAAACTCAGATTTACGTCTAAACACAGATTTACGTCTAAACGCAGTTTTACGTCTAGACACAGATTTACATCTAAACTTTGAAACTAGTTTGTATACTCGCAGAAGGCAGTATGCAGTTGAAATCAAGACGTAAACGTGAACTGAGATCTGATGATTGTGCGAGGAAAGCCGATTTACGTCTGAATGCAGTTTTACGTCTAAATGTTGAAACTCGTTCGTAAAATTGTAGAGGACAGTTTGCAGTTATCAATAGGATCAAAATGTAAGTGTAAACTGCAAAGAAGCTCGTTCGTAAAAGCACGGAAGACAGTTCTGCAGAATCAAACGTAAACGTAAACTGTAATGTATGAAAATACGAATTTACGTCTGAATGCAGATTCGGAAGAACAGCACTTAGAACTTGTTCGTGAAAGCGCAGAGAGCAGTAGTAATGAAGGAGGTTTGCAGTAATGATAAAGTGCTCGAGAATAAACGCAAACCAGAGATTTAGAGTGGTTCGGTCAGCCTTGACCTACTCCACTTTTGGCTTCCTCCACCGACGAGGTTGCCGACGTCAACTAGGGGCCTTCCTTCAATAGGCGAAGGCCAAACTGCCCTTTTACAATTTCTCTCCTTTTGACAGGCTCAGGAGACAACCTTTACAGACCTTTCTCTCCTCACTTTACAACTGAAAACTTGAAGAACAGAAGGAGGAGACTTAAAGGCTTTACAATACTTTTGAGCTCTTAGAATCACAGAAAAGATCAAGATTTCGGTGTAGGTCTGTATCTTTTCAGTGCTGAATGGGTGGGGTATTTATAGGCCCCAACCCAATTCAAATTTCGAGCTCAAAACGATCAAATCCCGGAATTCCGGGATCAGGCGGTTGCACCTCTTGACTGGAGAGGTTGCACCGCCTGGCAGAGCTCGAAGACTGAGCTCCGGCGGATGCACCTCTCTGTCAGGGGTGGTTGCACCTTTCTGCCAGAGCTCGAAGACCGAGCTCAGGCGGTGCATCTCCTGTCCAGAGATGTTGCACCTCTCTGCCAGAGCTCGAAGACCGAGCTCGGTGGTTGCACCTCTTGGCAGAGCTCGGAACTTGAGCTCTGGCGGTGCTACCTCTTGACAGAGGAGGTTGCACCGCCCAGTCTCGCTTGGAGACTGAGCCCTGGGCGGTTGCACCGCCTGGCTGGAGCGGTTGCACCGCCCAATCTCGCTGGGAGACATAGCCTGGGCGGTTGCACCTCTTGGCTGGGGCGGTTGCACCTCTTTCACTATTCCAGCTCACTTGGTTTGGCTCCAAACTTGGTCCAAACCAGTCCGAACTTGGGCCTAATTGGCCCCTACTTGGGTTATAGGATTAACACCTAATCCTAACCCTAATTAACGTGCTAACTATGAATTTAAAGACATTTTCTAAGCTATTACAAAGTCCGCAAGTCAAGACTTCTTCTGGCGAGCTTCCGGCAAACTTCCGGCGGTCTTCCGATGAACTCTCGGAAACCATTCTGCGGACTCCCGGCAAGCTCCTAGACTTCACGATTTGATCTTAGCGAGTTTCAACGAGCTTCGTCGGCAAGCTCCGATCTTTCTCGGCGAGCTCCGTGAACTTCCAACGAACCTTCCGGCGAGCTTCCGAAAAACCCTTCGGCAAGCTCCCAACTCATTCTCGGCTAGTTCCGGTAGCATTCCCGACGAACCTTCGGACTTCCGTCGAACTCTCGAACTCGCAACAAATCCTTCGCGCTTGACTCCGACACTTTGTTTCGCTTTATGTCTTCATCGTTATCATAGTTAATCCTGCATAACAAAACAAAACTTCGATCGAGACAATTAATCCTAAGCAATTAACCAAGTTGTCCGACATGTCATTGGTCCCTCGACGCTTCGTCCGATTCTTCGGCGCATCGTCCTCTCGTGCAGCCTATTGCCCAATCGGCCAGTTGACTCCGCAACTCCGATATCCTTGGCACAATACCCGCTCTTCTTGGCCCGATGCCCGAGTTCACGGCCTGAAGCCTTCTGTCGATACGTCGACCGATCCACCGGCCCGACGTCCAATCTTCTGACATGTTCCTTCGGCACAACATGATTATCCTGCTTTAATTGTCTCATCCTGATCGAAGCATCCTGCGTCACTCAAAACGCAGATTAAATCATAAACATATATCAAGTAGTTTCATCATCAAAATACGAGATTCAACAGACCGAACCACTCTAAATCTCTGGTTTGCTTTTACCTTGAGCACTTTATCATTACTGCAAACCTCCTACATTGCTACTGCCCTCTGCGCCTTTACGAACGAGTTTCTAAGCTCTGATCTTTCAGAATCTGCATTCAAACGTAAATCGTGTTTTCGTACGATCTTCACACTGCAGTTTACGCTTACATTCGGATTCCATTTATAACTGCAAATTGCTTTCTACGTAAAACTCTTTTCAAGGTTCAAAACTGCTTTTAGACGCAAAACTACATTTAGACGTAAAATTACGTTTAGATGTAAAACTGCGTTTAGACGCAAAACTGCGTTTAGACGTAAAACTGCGTTTAGACGCAAAACTGCGTTTAGACGCAAAACTGCGTTTAGACGTAAAACTGCGTTTAGACGTAAAACTGCGTTTTGACGTAAAACTGCGTTTGGACGTAAAACTGAGTTTAGACGCAAACTGCGCTTAGACGCAAACTGCGCTTAGACGCAAACTGTGCTTAGACGCAAACTGCGCTTAGACGCAAACTGTGTTTAGACGCAAACTGCGCTTAGACGCAAAACTGCGCTTAGACGCAAACTGCACTGTGATTCTGCTTTTATATCGAAATCATTTTTTATCGGACGAACGCAGCTTAAGCTTTTAAATTGCTGTAAGATTTCCGCTGCACTAATTCACCCCCCCCTCTTAGTGCTCTCGATCCTAACAATTGGTATCAGAGCAGGGTATTTCTCATTTCGGATTTACACCCGAGAGAAATGACTTTTCAAGAGGGCTGTTCGGTCTTTCGTCCACCGTTCTTTAACGGATTGGACTACACTTATTGGAAAACTCGAATGAGAGTTTTCTTAATTTCTCTAAATCTGGATTTATGGAATATCATTGAAAACGGTTTTCAACTTCCCTCCAAACCGATGAACGAATGGTCGGATTTGGAGAAGAAGAATTTTTCTTTAAACGCAAAGGCTATGAATGCCTTATTTTGCGCATTGGACAAAAATGAGTTCAATCGGATTTCTACGTGTGAAACGGCTTTCGATATTTGGCGCACTCTTGAAATCACGCACGAGGGAACTAGTAGAGTCAAAGACTCGAAAGTTAATATTTTACTGCTTGATTTCGAGCTTTTTCATATGAAACCAAGCGAAACCGTTGTTGACATGTACACCCGTTTTACGGATGTCGTCAATGGTTTAAAATCACTTGGTAAAAGCTTTTCGGATTTTGAACTCGTTAACAAAGTTTTGCGCTCACTTTCTAAAACTTGGGATTCAAAAGTAACTGCTATTCAAGAATCGAAAAACTTGAACCATTTTCCACTTGAAGAACTAATTGGTTCATTGATCACATATGAAATGACGTGCAATGCACGTGAAGAACTTGAGAACCACCTTCCAAAGAACAGGAAGGATTTGGAACTCTGGACAAATGAATGCCACTTGAGCGATGACTCAAGTGATGAGGACAATGATGAACAAACCAACCTTCCAAAGAACAGGAAGGATTTGGGACATAGAACATTTGAAGACCACTCGAGCATAAGCTCAAGTGATGGTGAACTTAAACTACAAATGAAATGAAAATTAAAAAGCAAAAATAATGGAACTACTTGCTTTAAACGCAAGAAGAAGAACAAAAATTGGGATGAATCGAGCTCATCTGAAGACGAGAAAGTCAACAAAAGCGAGGCGGCAAACTACGCCTTACTAGCTTACGACATTGAGGTAATTAAAATGCCTTTGGTTTATTTTGAAATTATTTGATGCTTTCATGATATATTTTCTTTTTTAGTTTAGAACTAATTTTCTTGAAAATTACATGTTTAAAAATAAAAATACAAAAATTATGATCATGCTGATAATTTCGAAAATAATATTGCATATTTTATGATAAACAAACAAAATGATTTTGATCATGGTTAAGAAGTAATAATGTGTATCATGTTTGATTAACATTGTTGAATGAAATCACGTTTGATTTAAAGTAATGCATAAAGATGTAATATGAAATGGTTATTAACAATTTTATGCATGTGATTTTAAGTTATCCATGATCATGAGCTTGTTTGATCTTCTTGACTTAATTTCAAGATCTATAGCAAAAATCATGTTTGAATATATGAAAGTGTTAATTTCATTTTCGGATTCACTTAACAATTGGTATTCTAACAATCGGATTTTCTCATACACTTATGAAAAATATTTTTCTAAAATGGACTTGATAAAATGATTCATGCTTATAAACTCCATCTTGAAATATGAATGATAGTGTTTTTGCTTGCAAAGATTTGTTTCACATTCATATCTCCTATGATTCGTGTGCAGAAAAAGAATTTATAAATCATAACACAATGTGATTTCTTATGCAAAAATAAAGTGCTTTTGTGATTCTTTGCTAAAGAGAATAATTATTAAAATCATGATCTTGATAACATGAAGCTCTTTATAAATCAAGATCGTTCATTATGCTCCCTACATTTATCAAAAAGGAGTTCTTCAAATGAAATGTAATTCAATGAAGTGTCATATTGATATCTTGAAACTTGGAATATTTTAAAATGTGATCTTGATAAGAATGTTTCAAGTTGCTCTTTGCACTATATCTTTTCGAATGAATCATGAGCCTTGATATCATATATTTCATAATACAAGATTTCTTTGCCTTATGTCTTGAACTTTAATGCTTATCTTAATTTGGCATATAAAGACTAAGGCATGCTTAGATGAAAAAGAATCTCTTAAAAAATGCTTTTCCCATCTGATCGAGATTAATGATTTCATGATATTTTGTGAATCTCGAAATTAATTTTAATGACTTGATTATGAATTTCAAGTTAATGATTTGATTTGAATAAGTTTTATCTAAATCATAATCTTGATCTTGCAAAATTGAAGTCACAAATAATATCTTGTGGTATTCATGAATTGATACTCACAATATGAAAGCATTGATATTCATGACTTGAATTGGATTGAAACATTGTATGCTTAATTTAATCATTCTCCTATGTTTCAAAAATGCCTTATGTGATGATTGAAAACTAATCTGCTTTATGATGAATTACGAATCATGACTTGATCTATGATATAAATGCTTTGAAATGATTGAAATATTTAACACTTTTATGCTCTATCCCCCTACTTTCTTCTTGTTTTCAATGATAAAATGGGGAGAAGTTTTGATCATGCATGGTAGGATATAATTTGACAAAATTGATACCATCATGATATGAAACATTAATGTAATTATGAATGGTGATATGATATCATGCATGTAATACTTCAACTTATGGTAATGATGCATGCAATGATAAAATATTCATGATGAAAAATTATCTTGACATTCATAACTTGATTATTCATCATTTGTCATGATTTTGAAATCATTGTAAAAGGAAAAGAGAACTACAAAACTGTATTCTCTCTTTCTTTTTTACAATGACAAAGGGGGAGATAGCTAGCTTGTACAAGTCAAGAAGATGCAAAAACTTGATTGCTAGCTTGCCTATTTTAAGAAGCAAAGATTGCTAACTTGCTTATTTCAAGAAGAAAAATTGTCTTCTTGAACATCACTATCTTGAATATCTCAAGAAGCAAAACTTGCAATTTGCACAATGCAATAGGAAGCAAGAATCATGAGCTTACACAAGAAATTTATCTTGCATTTGCTTTCGAAATTTTTGCTAGCTTATATATTGTGAAACTTGTATATCATAAAAATTGCTAGCTTGTTAGTCTAAAGAGAAGCAAAAAGTTGCTATCTCAAAAGAAGCAAATGTGCTATCTTGCTTATCTCAAGAGGCAAAAATGCTAACTTGCGCATCTAGCAAAGTGAGCAAAATTTTCAAGAAGCAAGAGTTGCCTTCTTGAACATCTCTAATTTGCTAGCTTGCATGATATAGAACTTGCTATCTTGAACATTACCAAAAGTGCTATCTTATATGTTATAAAACTTGAATATCTAAAACTTGATAGCATGAATGTTCTAAGCATGATATAACACTTGCTAAATCTTCTAGCTCCAAGATTGCATGATGATAAAACTTGATATTATGATTTTCATGCAAAGAGTTGAACCAATATCACAAACAAACACTTGATTGTGATACTTCTCCTTTTTGTTGATGACAAAGGGGGAGAAGTATGTTGATGAAAGTATGTTGATGACGTGACATGTGATGCATAAAGTTTATGCATATGTTCATGTTGACGTGTTGCAAGTATTCATGATGAATATTGCAATGACTTGAATTCAGTTTGAATTCAAGGTTCTATCAATATGGCATATTGATAGGGGGAGTTTGTTTAAACTCCGGGAGTTAAGTTTAACTCCGTCATCAAGTGGTTGTCATCATCAAAAAGGGGGAGATTGTTGAATCTCGTATTTTGATGATGAAACTACTTGATATATGTTTATGATTTAATCTGCGTTTTGAGTGACGCAGGATGCTTCGATCAGGATGAGACAATTAAAGCAGGAAAATCATGTTGTGCCGAAGGAACATGTCAGAAGATTGGACGTCGGGCCGGTGGATCGGTCGACGTATCGACAGAAGGCTTCGGGCCGTGAACTCGGGCATTCGACCAAGAAGAGCGGGTATTGTGCCAAGGATATCGGAGTTGCGGAGTCAACTGGCCGATTGGGCAATAGGCTGCAGGAGAGGACGATGCGCCGAAGAATCGGACGAAGCGTCGAGAGACCAATGACATGTCGGACAACTTGGTTAATTGCTTAGGATTAATTGTCTCGATCGAAGTTTTGATTTGTTGTGCAGGATTAACTACGATAAGAGTAAGACAAGCAGCAGGTGTTGCGCTGGAGTCAAGATCATGATCACGTTGGGAGTTCGAGAGTTCGACGGAAGTTTGGACGGTCGTCGGAGGTTCAGCGAGAACAGATCCGAGAAGTCCAGAAGCTTGCCAAGCGAAGCTCGTCGGAACTCGCCAAGTGGATCGTCGCAAAGTCCAGGAGTATGCCGGATGTCCGCAGAAGGATCACCGAGGGTTTATCGGATGATCGACGGAAGTTCGCCGGAAACTCGCCGGAAGAAGTGATTGACGCAACGGAGCATAGCTGCAGAAGTTGTCTTAGAGTTAATCGTAGTTAGCACGATGATTAAGCTTGAAAATGGGAGGTGATCCCATTAGCTTAATCTTGGGGCAATTGGGCCCCTGAAAATATTCAAATTGGGCCGAATGGAGCGAACCATTCGGACCCTGATTGCACCAGGCGGTGCAACCGCCTAGGACAGGAGGTGCAACCGCCTGGGCTGCGGGACTGGGCGGTGCAACCGCCCCAGCCAGGCGGTGCAACCGCCCAGGCCATGTCTTCCAGCGGGACTGGGCGGTGCAACCGCCCCAGCCAAGAGGTGCAATCGCCCAGGGCTCAGTCTCCAAGCGAGACTGGGCGGTGCAACCTCCTCTATCAAGAGGTAGCATCGCCAGAGCTCAAGTTTCGAGCTCTGCCGAGAGGTGCAACCTCTTTGGACAGGAGATGCATCGCCTGAGCTCGGTCTTCGAGCTCTGGCAGAGAGGTGCAACCACCTCTGGCAGAGAGGTGCATCAGCCTGAGCTCAGTTTCGAGCTCTGCCAGGTGATGCAACCACTGAGCTCAGTTTCGAGCTCTGCCAGGTGATGCAACCACCGAGCTCAGACTTCGAGCTCTGCCAGGCGATGCAACCACTGAGCTCAGTCTTCGAGCTCTGGCAGAGAGGTGCAATCGCCTGAGCTCAGTCTTCGAGCTCTGCCAGGCGGTGCCACCTCTCCAGTCAAGAGGTGCAACCGCCTGATCCCGGAATTCCGGGATTTGATCGTTTTGAGCTCCAAATTTGAATTGGGTTGGGGCCTATAAATACCCCACCCATTCAACACTGAATTGACAAACAGATTCACACCGAATTCTTGATCTTTTCAGTGATTCTAAGAGCTCAAATTTGTGTAAAGTCCTAAAGTTCTCCTCCTTCTGTTCTTCAAGTCTTGAGTTGTAAAGAGAGGAGAGATAGGATCTGTAAAGGTTGTCTCCTGAGCCTGTCAAAAGGAGAGAAACTGTAAAAGGGCAGTTAGCCTTCGCCCATTGAAGGAAGGCAGCTAGTTGACGTCGGTGACCTCGTCGGAGGAGGAAGCCAAAAGTGGAGTAGGTCAAGACTGACCGAACCACTCTAAATCTCTGGTTTGCTTTTACCTTGAGCACTTTATCATTACTGCAAACCTCCTACATTGCTACTGCCCTTTGCGCCTTTACGAATGAGTTTCTAAGCTCTGATCTTTCAGAATCTGCATTCAAACGTAAATCATGTTTTCGTACGATCTTCACACTGCAGTTTACGCTTACATTCGGATTCCATTTATAACTGCAAATTGCTTTCTACGTAAAACTCTTTTCAAGGTTCAAAACTGCTTTTAGACGCAAAACTACATTTAGACGTAAAATTACGTTTAGACGTAAAACTGCGTTTAGACGCAAAACTGCGTTTAGACGTAAAACTGCGTTTAGACGCAAAACTGCGTTTAGACGCAAAACTGCGTTTAGACGTAAAACTGCGTTTAGACGTAAAACTACATTTTGACGTAAAACTGCGTTTGGACGTAAAACTGAGTTTAGACGCAAACTGCGCTTAGACGCAAACTGTGCTTAGACGCAAACTGCGCTTAGACGCAAACTGTGTTTAGACGCAAACTGCGCTTAGACGCAAAACTGCGCTTAGACGCAAACTGCACTGTGATTCTGCTTTTATATCGAAATCATTTTTTATCGGACGAACGCAGCTTAAGCTTTTAAATTGCTGTAAGATTTCCGCTGCACTAATTCACCCCCCCCCCCCTCTTAGTGCTCTCGATCCTAACAATAATATCCTGCTCTTTGGATTCTCGATATTCATAATCCGAGATCCAAAGAGAACACGCGATGCTCCCTAGCCTAAATTTCAAAAAGAGGATTAGAAAATTAAAATTACAAGAGCAATACAAACCTATTTGATCCCTCAGAATTGGAAACTCATGATTCTATCTTCACATATCCTTTGGATTTCCGAACCCATCAAATTGACTTGTTCGTTACTTTCAAATCCAACTATATCATGAACTTATGTCTTGTAAGAAAAGTTTGTCATGAACTTACAAAGCTTACCAACTTTGATAAACTGTCATAAACATGAATACAACACTTGAAGTAGAGTATGCGCGTCACTAGATCTATCTTGATCGTGCAAAATTTCTCATCTTAAAATGAAAATTCTTATGTAATTACATAAGTAAAGTTGATTGCTCCACAAATAAAAATTCTTTTTAAGTCAAAAACATTCAAAACAGACCACACAGTAGTCAAAACGATGCTCACTGCCTGTAGGCGGTGGCACCACCCCAGCTGGCGGTAGCACCGTCGGTTGTCACGGGTTGCAAGTGGTTGCACCGCTCCAGCCAACGGTGCAACCGCCCGCAATCTTGCCCCTTTTAAACCGAGCTAGGGCCGGCGGTGGAACTGACCCCAACTCACTCCCTTCCCCTCTTTACTCTTCCAAAGCTTTTCCACCTCCATTTCTCCCCTCTTAGCATCCCAAATTCTCCTCATTTCGAAGCAAAAGATCAACAGTCTCTCCTTCTCTTGAAGATCTCACTTAAGGTATTATCTAAGAAGCCTCTAAATTCTGTTTTTGATTTATTTACTCTTGCTCATTGCTATCCTCTTAAATAATAGTAGTTATGGGCTCTAGAAGATCCTCAAGGAACAAAGGGAAGAGGAGATTAGTGGAAGACTTTGATCTTACCCTTTTTTATTCAAAATATCATGCTAAAAAATTTTCCTCTTTCGAATTTAGAAGTGTCAATAAGGGAAAACATGTAGATTTAGATGAACTAAGAGACTTAGAGACAATCCAATGGTTTGCAAACCTAGATCTACTCCCTATTTTACAAATTAGTGAACCCATCTATCAAAGACTTGTTAGACTGTTTTACAACAATCTACAAGTAGATGAAGAAGAAAGAATGTCTATCTATCTCTTAGGACAACACATCTCCATTATGGATAAATTCATTTGTGACATGATAGGCATTCCCGTAAAAAAAATAGAGAACTTTATTTTAGAGGATCGTGGGATAATGAAACAGTTGGGACAACATATGTTGAAGCCTTAAGAATAATTTTCGGTAATCCCAACTTAGTGATAGTTCCTAAAAGCTGTGAACATCTACTACCACTAAACACTAAAGTACTTCATCATATCCTAACTAGCATCATTCTCCCTAAACAATACCATCATGATGAAGTAAGTCAAATGAAATTAGGAACCATGTATTGGATCATGAAAGGACATAACATCTATTTTGGATACCTTATCCAACAAAACATGATAGAACTATCCAAGAGAGACATGATGCTTCCATATGGTGGTATAATCACTAGAATACTTAAAGCCTACGATATTCCAATCCCACCCGACGAAGAGGTGATGAAAGTAGATAGGTTTAGCATAATAAACAAAAATCTACTTCATCAATTGAGATGTGTTTATAGAAACGGTAATTGGGTTAGAATGCTTAGAAGAACTGATCCCCCTCAACCTGAACCAGAACCCGAAACACCAGTCTTTAGGGGCACTCAATCTCCTCCGATCTGTCCCTTTGAGGAAACACATCCATTTGAGCAAGCTCATGCATCATCTATCGAAGACATTGGGATTCGGATGGACCGATTTGAACAAAGACAAGATCAGCTTGAACACCGGCAAGATCAAATCCTATCTGAACTGCAACAAATTCATCGATAATTTGACTCTTTATTTAGGCACTTTAATTTTTCACCTCCTGAATAAGCTTGTATATGTGGACACAATAACCTCTTGTTGTAACAATTACGTTATTGTAAACTCTTTATATTACTCACCTTGATCACAGTGCCTTGATGACTACTAATCTTTGATATGGTTACTTGATGTATTAATTGGTGAGAATATGCAGGGTTACGTTACTCAATCTCGTTACTCATTGTCGGATTTCATGTTGAAATTAAATGTTTCTATAATACCAACTTTGAAAACCTTGTGTCTTGGTTTCCATGATGAATGTGACATAATATTATCATGATGTTGATGTATTACCATGATGTTAATGTGTCCGAATGCATAAACTTGTTAAAATTATTCGGACTTTATTGATTGAATGATCAAATCACTAAAATAACATGTTGGAAATTAATTAAAAAATTTCCATAACAATGAGCATGTCTTCATGATTGTATAGTCTTGTCCGATTGCATGAAAGTGTTAAATTAAATTTTCAGTTCCAATCGGATTTCATGAATATATTATTCTCTTTCGGACTTTGATTCACATCATTGATTTTTGACAAATAGAATCATCTAGCAAATGCATATCTTTTATACTTATCATGTGAAAAATATTCCCTTTGAGAAATAGATTTGATGATTCCTTCTTATAAAAGAAAGATATTTTTTTGCAAGGATTTGATTCACTTAAATATCCTGATCCTTGTAAAGCATGCCTTAATATTCTATCGATTTAAACTACACAAATGGCTTTCCTCCTTCATGCAAAAAAGATAATAACAAATAAAAAGGAAGAAGTTTTCACTCTATGTAAATAATCTCTATGTCATATTTTTCTTGAGATATTTGTATCCTATAAATGACATGAACCTACTTATGGCATCACACGTATATTTAAAAGTTGTTTATATCATTTTCCTTTTTGTTGATGATAAAGGGGGAGAAGTATATGAATTAATGATATAAATGCCATATTATGTTGAAAGAAGCAAATATATGATTATTAATGCTATGATTATGCTATGACAGCATCATCAAAAATATATGAATTGATGATAACTATGATTGCCATATTTGCATCATGTTAAGATATCAAGAACTTGTATCATAATTTTATGTGTTGATATCTTATCATATGATGAATTGCTACCATGACCATCATTCACATTTGAAATTTGAAAATGAATGTCAAGCCTTGGCATCATACATCATTTTCGGAGAGATACATCATGATGGGAATCATGATGGGAGTATCGATAAGGTTAAATAATTTTAACTTATCAATATGTCTCTTGAATTCAAAGGCTTTGAATTCAAGAATGACTTATCTCAATTATGGCACATAGATAGGGGAAGTTAAGGTTAACTCCGTTATCAATTGATTGTCATCATCAAAAAGGGGAAGATTGTTGAATCTCAGATTTTGATGATGACGTCAATTGTCATTTGTTACCTAATCCATATGTTGAGATAAGTGTGCAGGATTAACTACGATGAAAGTAAGACATGCAGCAGGAGTTACGCCGGAGTCAAGACTATGATCACGTTGGGAGTTCGGGAGCTCGATGGAAGTTCGGACGGTCGTCGGAGGTTCTGCGGGAACAAATCCGAGAAGTCCAGGAGCTTGCCAAAAGAAGCTCGTTTGAACTCGCCAAGTGGATCGTCGCAAGTCCAGGAGTTTGCCGGAAGTCCGTCGGAGCATCGCTGGAGGTTTGTCGGATGTTCGCCGGAAGCTTGCCGGAAGAAGTGATTGACGCACCGGAGCAAGTTGTAGTAAATGTCTTAAGAAATCCGTAGTTAGCACGATGATTAAGTTAGAAATGGGAGGTGATCCCATTAACTTAATCTTGGGGCAATTGGGCCCTTGAAAGACCCAAATTAGGCCAAATGGATTAGCCCATTCGGACCCAAATCACTTGGCCAGAGGTGGCACCGCTTGGGTCGGCGGTGGCACCACCCAGGGCTTAGTCTCCGAGCTCTGGCTGGGTGGTGCAACCGCCCAAGTCAAGCGGTGGCACCGCCTGAGCTCGGTCTCCGAGCTCTAGTAGGAGGTGCAACCACCCCTAACAAGCGGTGGCACCGCCTAAAGGCTCAATCTCCGAGTTCTACCAGGCGATGCAACCGCCAGACCCCGAAATTTCAAAAATTGATAGTTCTAAGCTCGAAATTCAAACTGGTTTGGGGCATATAAATACCCCACTCTTTCAATAATGAAAGAGCAACCAAAACCACCGAAATCTTGATCTTACTCTGTGATTTTTAGACCTCAAAAGTGTTGTATAAGATAAAAGTTCTTCTCCCTCTTTTCTTCCAAGTTCTGATTTTTTAAAGAAATGAGAGAAAATTCTGTATGGGTTGTCTCCTAAGTCCGTCAAAAGGAGTGAAACTATAAAAGGGTGGTTGGCCTTCGCCTATTGAAGGAAGGCCTCTAGTGGACGTCAGTGACCTCATCGGAGGAGGAAGCCATAAGTGAATGTAGGTCAAGATTGACCAAACCACTCTAAAATCACAGTGCTCTCTAGTTTGCATTTACTTTGAGCATATTATCTTTACTACAAACCTCCTCAATAGCTTACTGCCTTCTGCACATTTATGATCGTGTTTCAAAGTTCAGTATTTTCTGAATCGGTGTTTAGACGTAAATCAGTTTTATTGTACGAACATCATATTTCAATTTGCGGTTACATTCTAATTTCCATCATAACTGCAAACTGCCTTTATAAATTCACTTTAATTGCATCTTGCTTGATCATAAGTTTAAGTGATATACTAATCGGCTTTTCTACCGAAATCGCTCTTATCGTACGAACGTAGTTTTTAATCGTCGAAAGTTTTCCGCTGCACTAATTCACCCCCTCTCCCCCCCCCCCCCCCTCTTAGTGCTCTTAATCCTAACAGGCTACACGGACTCAAGTTTTCAGTTTGATGTTGATGATAGAAAGTCAAATTCGGGGTATGTGTACACATTAAATAGAGGAGCAGAATGCTGAAAGAGTTTCAAGCAAGATACTACTATTGGCTCGACCGTAGAGGTGGAGTACATTGCTGTAGTAGAGGCAGCAAAAGATGGAGTCTCGATAAAGAAGTTCATCATAGATCTGGGAGTCATGCTAGATAGCAAGGAGTCGATTCGCTTAAGAAGTGTTTTGAGGATGTTCTAGCTTATTAAAGAGATTGTGACCTATGGAGATACAGTAGTGGAAAGAGTTCCATCCGAAGATAACATTGCAGATCTATTGACAAAGTCGTTATCTCAGATTGTCTTTGAGCATCATAGGGGTCTGATGGGGATCAGACACATAGGTGATTGGCTTTATGTCAAGTGGGAGATTACTAGTCATATGTGACGTGCAAGCCAATCACATGAGTAATCACACGTATGACTTGACATGCAGTCTTTTTGCTTATTATATTCATGGCATTTCTCACTTTATATTGCTTGTTGTATATAAATATATAGTGATGTCCTTGGATCTATACAATAGGAATCGGATCGTGATGAGATTATAATAACGAGATCGATTCGCTTTTAAACATAGATCCTAAATAATCCTGGTCATAGATTACTCGAGAAGGACATCGAGATAACCGGACAGACTAGTGTCTACCCATCCATATGATGGATGCAGTTAGTCTAAATAGTTGCTCATGTGGGGACACTAGGGATACAATACAGGTGCTCATTGGATAATGAGTTCACTGATTGATCCGCTTACGGAATGCTGGATAGTTGATGATGCCTTATTGTCAAAAAGTGATTCCATATTCCCAATGATGTATCTGATCCTTAGACTTGAGACACCAAGGATGTCCTCTATAAGTGCTCCACTCTTTAATACCAGACTTATAGGTTTGGATGTCCTAGATCTAGTACAGCAGATCATCGGGAGTGACAGTCAACCTTACAATGGCTATTGAGTATCGATAGAGGATCATCCACTCTCGGTATCATGAGAGAAATATCTCATGTGTTTTTACTCAGACAAATCTCAGGCCAAGGTCATTTGGATTGAGAGAGAAAGAGTTCTCCGAGAGAATTCGATCAAAGCGATACTTGAGTATAAACCATATAAGTTTGACAACACCATGCCCGGTATACGGTCTCTAGGATATTAGATGGATGAGGGATTATAGATACATGGTAATTGAGGATAGATGGGTCCAATGGATTAGATTCCCCTGTATCGTTTGGGGACTACGGTGTAGTGGCCTAGTACGTCCACAGTCGATGAGTTGAATGAATTATTATGGAGATAATAATTCACTGAGCCAGAAGGAGTTCTGACAGGTATAACTCACGCCTAACTTGATATTGGGCCTAGAGGGTCACACATATATAATAGGCATTATGATGAGTAGAGATTCGAATATGAGATATCTGCCAGAGCGCCTATCTTATTGGATATCCAATAAGCCCCTCAATTATTGGATCTCATGGATGAGATCCAATAAAAGCCCATGTGAGATTATTGGATAGAGATCCACTAATCTAAGAGGCTTGGGTAATTGGATGAAGATCTAATACCCAATATGGGAGGATCCATTAGGGTTAAGTTGAAAGGGGACCACTATAAATAAGAGGGATTCAGTGGTTCATAGGCTAGAGCCTTTGCTTACCTCTCATTTTCTCCTCTCCCTCTCCACCTCAGAGAAGGCTTGGAGTTTTGAGGAGCGTTATTATAGCCCTACTATGTGGATCACCACTAAAGAGGAGGGCGCTTGACCTCCTTCACCCTCTCCTAGAGATCTGCAAGGATTTAGGGATATACGATCTCCCTAGGTAACACAATTTATCTTATACGCAATTTTAAGTTTCATGGATTTTTATGCATCAATCTTCACATGACGATGAACATCTCTTTGGGAATAGGGGATTTTGTTTTTATTCTTCCGTTGCGCATGTGATGTCGCCCCCAAGATTTCCCAACAACTAAGCCCATAAAAGTAGGCAACTCTTGCCAATCACAACTCCATGTGATTCCCATCTTGTTCGGCTTCTGAACTACCATGGTCTCGAGGGACTCGACCAACTATGATGTTCGGTTAAGTTAATATCAGCATTACAATATAAGTCTAATTCGATGATATACCCTCGAGAGACTCGACCAAGCATACCATGTCCCCAGGTCACTAGTGACATCTCTATGTCATAAGCAATATAGCGAATCCTAATATTGGTGAGCCTCGAGGGACTCGACTAACTAACCTATATCGAGAATCAGTCCCAAACTATAACGATGGAAGGCCACATGGGTTAATTTAATTGCCTCATGTTTATCGACTTAATATTATCGAGAGAGGGGATTTTGATTTGGTCTCCTAATATGACATGTCACACACATACATATTTAATATACATCTACATTGTATGCAAATATATATATATATCTAGTAGGTGTAAAGTAATCACACACAACATGAGCAATTACACCATATGATCATGAACCATAGCTTAATGTGATCAGGCCTTAGCTAGTGGGCCTAATCACTCACACCAAGATCTATGTATATAGTGGTACATCTTCATGCCCTGTGATCATCCATCTTGTCCTCGTCAATTCCGTCGGCATCTCGACGCATCTCTATACGTCACGATCATCCGTCTCGACCTTATGGATCACGTTATAGCTTTCAAGCTCCTGCTACGCCTCTTCATGTAAGTATAACTTAATCATAGGCAAGCAGGCTCAACAATAAATGAGAATAAAATTAGAGGCTCATAGGCCCCAATAATAATAATCACATGTACATACATCACACGGTCCACAATCATCCATCCATATTATACATGACATGTACATATCGTAATATAGGACTACTAGATAAATAATAATAATAAAATAATTAAAATTTTTAATTAAATAATATTTTCTAAAATTAGGTACATGCATGAAATTTTCTAAATTATGAAGTGTATTTTGGTAATTTGGATAAAAAGGACCGAACTCGAAATTTCTAAAATGTTCAGGGGCAAAACTATCATTTAGTCAAAACCCTAATTCCCTTCTCCTCCCCTGCTGCATTGCGGTGGCCGCCGACGGGGTGGTGGGGGGGGCGGGGATGTCATCTCTGCCCATAGGCGAGTGGTGTGCTAGCAAGCGGCTCGTTGGCGAGTGGTGTGCCCGCGAGTGACGTCGCCCTTGCGAGCTACAGTTGCCCCTACCCGCGGGTGGCACTGCCCTTACGGGCTACTATGCTAGTATATAGCGCACATAGGTAGCGCTCGCGAGCATCGCCACTTGCACTGTAAGCGGCTCTACCAGCGGGGTGGTCGGCCGCATACGGTTGCAACTACGTGTAGCATCAATTGCTGCGCTTGCAGGCATTGTGTCGCCTATTTGTGGCCACTGCCCTTGTGGCTGCATGCATGCCTATTGCTGCCCTTTTCTCACTTTTACGATAACGATTTGAATGTCAAAAGATTTTCTAAAACACAACATACACAGTTCAAAACTAATCTTTCACACAAACAACCTGGCTCTAATTCCATTGTATGAAAATCTAGGGGCAACATCACATGCGCAGTAGAAGAACAGAAAAACAAAATCCCCAAATTTCCTATAAAGGTGTTCATTATCGTGCGAAGATTAGTGCGTAAAATCCGCGAAACTGAAAACCACGCATGATATAATTATATTACTTAAGGAGATTGTATATCCCTGCAAATCTATAGGAGATGATGAAGGAGGTCAAACATTTTCCTCTCTAGTGGTGATCCACAAAGTAGGTCTACGATGACGCTTCTCAAATTGCTAC
>NC_088331.1:30110000-30212500 GCF_036884655.1 Musa acuminata AAA Group | reverse complement strand
AAGCTTAGTTTGTAAGAATATCCTACATATGAGAAAGAAAAAAAAGAAATGACCAAAGTACCTTACTCATCTACGGTAGACAACTAGTTTGATGTATACTATGGTTTGTACTAAGCTTGATATAGCTCATGCAATTGAAGTTGTCAGTCGATTTCTCTCTAATCCTGATAAGAAACATTGGACAGCGGTGAAATGAATATTAAGATATATAATAGGTACTTCCAAGTTACGTTTATGTTTTGGAAGTGATGAACCTATGTTAGAGGGGTACATAGATGTAGACATGTCAGGTGATACTAATTCCAAGAAGTCCACTTCAGGGTTCTTGATGATGTTTATAGGGGGAGCAGTCTCTTGATAGTCTAAGTTATAGAATTATGTTGCTCTATCAACTATAAAAGTATAATACATATCAATTACTAAAGCCTGCAAGGAAGCTTTGTGGATGAAAAAAGTTTCTACAAGAATTGGGCTTGAAATATGAAGGATATACTATTTACTGTGACAGTTAAAATGTCATTCACTTCTCCAAGAATTCAATATATCATTATAGATTCAAGCATATTGTTGTAAGATATCACTGGATTCATGATATGCTTGAGATGAAATAATTGCACTTGGAAAAGGTGCATACCAATAAGAATGAATCAGACATATTGATAAAATCTTTATTTAAAGAGAAGCTTGAAGCAGGTGAAAATCAAGCTTATTACAGCCTATCATATGAGCTGAAGGAGGAGAATTAGTAAGCCCAATCGATAGGTGGGCTTGCACTAGTTAATATGGACATTAAGCCTAAATCTGATTTATTAAAAAAAAAAAAGAATGAAAGTAGAGACATGTGCATGTGGAAGAGGCATGCAAATAGTGGAAACTATAGCGTAGAAAAAGAACAAAGAGAGAAGAGGGGAGAGAAAGTTAAGGTTTTGATGATTTTGCTAGATGATCAAGTAGCTAAACTTTATCGATTTTGACCCAAATTTTATGTGAAGAATCCTTACAACAAGTTCTATATGCTTAGTGGTACCGATCTACAGTTTATCTTCTTCTAGATGCATTTTTGTATACCTATTTGGTGAGACATAAAATTTTCCTTTTATGAAATCCGGTTATGATAATATGTTATTGTTGAGTCAAGACATATGTTCTTGATGTTATTATGATTTCTAGTTATTCTTGAGAAGTTGTATTGTAAACCTATTATCATTATTTGTTATAGTAGAAGTTTGTGTAGGGAAAAACCTATTATAACAGAATAATTCTTTTTCCCTCTTTGTGTATTAAAATGGGTTACTCGTCAAAATACCAACTTTATGTCAAAAGCACATATGAACCAGAACAACATAAACAGTAGAACAATGAATCAATCATAAAGTGAGACATCGAATTTTACATGGAAAACCTAATGCGAAAAAAACTATAGGACCGTCATCCACCTCAAGCTTCCACTATCACTAGTAATGATAACGGGTTTACAATTAGTCTTACCTAGAATAATAAGAGGATCATAATAACATTAGACCACGTATCTTAGCTCAAGAATAGCATATCATTAGATGGATTTCATTAAAAGAAAAATTTAGATCTCATCAAATAGGTATAGCAGGAAATTATCTCAAAGAGAATAAATTTCATATCAGCACTGTTAAGATTATAGGGCTTACTGTAAAGGTTCTTCACATATAATTTGAGTCATGACAAAGTTTGACCACTTATTGTTAAAAGAAAAACTTAAAATCTTTTTTTTTTTTCTCTATGCTCTTTTCTCTCCCCGTGCGCTGCCACAGTTTGCGGCATGCCAATTGTTCAGTCCAACTGCACGCATCTCTTTTCTTTTCTTTTTAATTACTTATTTGGGCTGAAAAATCCAATTGTTCAGTCAAATACGACTCAACAATTTATAATTTTTTTCATATTAATTTTTTTACATAAAAATTTGGTGTCTTACTTTATAATTGATTCATTGTTTTAATATTTATACTGATTAATATTTATTTTTGATAATAAATTAATATTTTGATGAGAAATATATTTTAATATTCATAGATGAAAAAAAATATTTTACTATAATAAATTTTCCCAATAAAATTGATATGCCATGACTCAGCTTGTAAATTTCTAATAAGACATGACATAGCTTTTTCCCAAGAGAGAGGAGTGGCCATGAATAAGCAGAAGATTGATAGATGTGTGTGTGGTTGTCAAGCAAAGAAGAGAGAGATGTGTGTTGTGCTCTTGAAGTTAGCTTGTGACTGACTCATAATTAAATGCAAAAAGGCCTCTTGAGGAAGGATATGGTCTGTGTGCTGCCAAAACACGATGGAGATCAATCCAAAAACCCAGCTTCGTCATCTTCATGAGAAGAAAGTGGTCACAGGTCTCATGCCAATAGCTCATTCGCCATGTCTTCCCAACACACAAAAGATCAAACATCATGCTTATAGTTTAGGAACAATTTATTACACACACACACACACATGAAAGCGATCACACTGACTGCAGCATTCATTTACATGTAATGTGGAGGTAGTCATGGAGATAGAGTTAAGTAGCAGAAGGAAACAGTAAGAAGCTATGCCGAGATGTAAAGATTGAGAAGAGTAGAAATCATGGGCGGCCACCGCCCAGTTGTCCTCAGCTAGTGGTGTCTCTTTCGCTTAACACATCCATGCAGCCTTCTCCTCTGTAGGCCCTCCATGAAGCTATCAAGTCCCCCTCTTCTCTTCCCTTCTCTTATCTTCTCTTCTCTACACAGATTTAGTACAAGCAGCTGCGTACGCCATTATTGACCTTCTTTCATCTTCCTCGCCACTTACACCAGTATATCAAGGGTGGTGGAGAAGGATGGGGGAGCAGTGACGATGATGAACGGCGAGGACGACAAGGACGGTCACGAGAACGACCTCGTCATGCCGGGATTCCGCTTCCATCCCACCGAAGAGGAGCTCATCGACTTCTACCTCCGCCGTAAGGTCGAGGGCAAGCGCTTCAGCGTCGACCTCATCGCCTTCCTCGACCTCTATCGCTACGACCCATGGCAGCTTCCTGGTTCGCCATCTCCCAACCCTGTCTATCTCTCTACACCACTCTGCTGCTTGAAAGATCGACTTGCTAATGACCGCTTGTTAGCAGCTCTGGCGACGATCGGGGAGAAGCAATGGTTCTTCTACGTTCCCAGAGACCGCAAGTACCGCAACGGCGACCGGCCCAACCGAGTGACCACCTCCGGATACTGGAAGGCCACCGGAGCTGACAGGGTAATCCGGTCGTCGGAGAGCTTGAGACCCATCGGCCTCAAGAAAACCCTAGTCTTCTACTACGGCAAGGCTCCCAAGGGGACAAGAAGCAGCTGGATCATGAACGAGTACCGTCTCCCTCATTGCGAGAACCATCAGCATCAGAAGGTGAGATTTGGTCGACTGATGATCCACGAACTCTCCTTGTTCGTCGGAGAATCTAACAGGAAGTGACTCGTGCAGCAGGCTGAGATCTCCATCTGCCGAGTCTACAAGAGAGGTGGGAGCGAAGACCATCTCCGACACACGCACGCTCGCAGGCCGGCCTCTCTTGAAGGGGCTACGGATGACATCAAAAGCACGGTAAGCTTCAGAACAGCAACAGAAGATGGGACTTCATCCACCCAGCAATCGGATGCAGTGTTCTTCTCAACGCGAACCACCCTTTCTTCGACTTGTTCACCTGTGACCGCAGCTGGAGTTGACGACCAACATGAATACTCGAATCAACTGAACCATCTGCTCTCCATGCTCTCACAACCCCAAATGCAACCACTCGGTGAGCTGCCTAATGCTCAGACTGCAGTGTCCGACAGTCTATGGGGATCGAATCCTCTCCATGAAGCAGGATATTAGATCAATCACATGTCTCCTTTTTTTCTTTATTGTGAGGCAAGAGATTGTAATAGACGAAGCAGCAGTATTATAATCGATTATGTATGTAGTTGTCGATAAACTTAAGCTAATTCTACTCTTCTTCTTCTTTTGTGAACTGCAAATGATTTCCATGGTTGTAACAGAAGATAAAAGATCTGCTCGCTGTATCTGGCAGTCGATGACGATAGGATCGGCAGACCAGAGATGCGGGTGGATACGTGACGTGAGGGCATTGGCAATCATGTGATTGCATTGTTGTCTTTTTATGGGGAAGCGGGACAGATAACCAACCCAAGAATGCAGCCTTTTTCCCAATGAAAAGGGCAAATTATTGGATCCTCTGCAATTTTGAATCTTTTCCTGTGGTTTCTCTGCAATCATGCAGATGTTTTCTCACCACCGGTTGGGTTTCGACAAGATGGTCAGAATTCAGAGAAAATATCAAGTACTAGAAAAATTGTGGATTTGTGATATATCTATCTATCTATCTATCTATCTATCTATTTCCATGGGAAGACGGACATCAATCAACAACTCCCTTGTTCTGAGGTTCCCCATCCGGACAACACGTTTGGAAGCCTCTTCTTCGGATGAAACACGACAGAAAATTTGTTTCGTACTCTCGGAAGTCCCATCGTTTGCAAATATCGTCAGGTTATTAGTTTCTTCTTTATCTTTCGTTCCCCACTTTCCTAGGGAAACGACAAAGGTCTTCTTCTTCACCCAGCTAATTAGATGAATTCAAGATCCAAGCGTTGAATTCATCCAGCATGAGCTCGAGGGAAGAATGTTATTCTTCGTTCCAAGAGCTATCTATGTAAATAGGAGTCTCTTTCCTTGTATGTGAGGTGACGTGAGGTGAGGGATTCAGGGATACATTTTGAAAAGCATCCGACCCTACGAAAAGTTTAGTCAGTCTTCAAACTGTGCCCCATTTCAAACTCAACTCTACAACGTGGATCGACACTGACGAAGTTCTACAATTGATTATAATCACTGGGTTGAAGAACCTGATTTGCATTTTGACACGATAGACTAATTAAAATAAGAATCAGCATGAACTATTAAAGTTTCTCATGCTCCTCCGTTCCATTTTTTTTTTTTTTATGAGACTCTGTTTTTAATATCATATGAGACTCCGTTCCACATGTTGGGTCCAGCCGCCCATACGTGGGCTTGGACAATTTGGATCGTAAGCCTAAATAAAAGAGAAAGGTAAGGGCGGTGCAAATGAGTGTGCAACGAGCGACGATGCAAAGAGAGAAAAGAGGTTGATGATCGGTAGCCAAACGTTGTCAGTTTTGACCCAAATTTTATATGGAGAATCCTTGCAGTAAACTCTACAATCGTAACTGTATTGATCTACAGTTTACCCTCTCTAAGGTACTTTCCTGCTATACCCACTTTGTGAGATCTAGAATTGTCTTTTCAGGAGATACATCCTATATGATGATATGCTAGAGCTAAGATCTATGTTCTTGATGTTATTATGATCCTCTAGTTATTCTAGAGAAGATTTACTGTAAACCTGTTATCATTATTATTGATAGTAGAAGTTTGAGGTGGACTATGGTCCAGTGGGTTTTCCCACATTGGGTTTTTCACGTTAAAAGATTTGGTCTCCTTATGTGATTGATTAATTGCTCTATTATTTATGCTTTGCTTGTTAATATTTACATTTTGATATCAAGTTGGTATTTTAATGAGGAATCTATTTTGATACACAAAGAGGAAAAAAAATTATTCCACTTCAACAGGTTTTTTCCTAACAAGTAGTATCAGAGCAACAGATTGTTTGATGCTAGTTTTCTTGTGTGATTGAAATAGAGCAGTCAGATGGTATGATTAAATTGAACTCATCAAATTATTCCACTTGGAGGCGTCTGATGGAAGATTTGCTCTATTGCAAAGATTTGTATAAGCCTATCAAGGTTAAAGATAAACCTTCTACTATGGACGATAAAGAATGCGAAGCTCAACATAGAAAAGTCATTGCCTATATTAGAAGATGGATGAATATAAACTTGCATGAGCATATTTTAGATAAAACTAGAGCTGTGATGTTGTTTGGCAAAGGTTAGAAAACCTCTTTGCGAAAAAGACAGTAGGAAATAGAATTTCTCTCCTCATAAGATTTGTAAATTTGAAGTATAAAGATTGTGGTAATATTTTGAGCACATAAGCCTATTTCAGAGTCTTACAAATAAGTTGGTTGCTATGAAAATGAATATAAATGATGAGATGCAAGGATTATTACTTCTCAGCTCTTTACTAGAAAGTTGGGAAACGTATGTGGTGACTATTTGCAACTCTACACCAGAGGAAACTCTAACTATAGATATGGTTAAAAACAGTTTGCTAAATGAAAATGCTAGAAGGAAAGAACAAGGTGAATCTTCTTCTGGTGTATTTGTTACTGAAAAACAAGAAAGACGTGGAAGAAGTCATAGCAGAAACCCACATGGATATAGAGGAAGATCCAAGTCTAGAAGAGAAATTAAATATTTTCATTGTAACAGGCTAGGTCACATGAAGAAAGAGTGTAGGTTTTGGAAGCGAGAACAGAATGAAATGAAGAAAAATGAGAAAGAGACCAATACAGTTGCTGCTGAAGGTAATATCCCTATTGTCTGTGATGAAGGTTGTGTTAGTCTTGTAGCTCAGGACAGTAATTGGGTAATTGACTCTAGTGCTTCATTTCATGTCACTTCTCATGGTGATTTTTTTAGATCTTACATTGCTGGTGATTTTAGTAATGTTAGAATGGGAAGCAGTGGTATATCTAAGATTGTGGGTATTAGAGATATTTACTTAGAGACCAATATTGGGAGCAAATTGATACTCAAAGATATAAGGTATGTTCTAGATATTCGTTTTAACTCGATATCTACAGGTAGACTTGATGATGAGGGCTTTGCGCACTATTTTGGTGAAAGCAAATGGAAACTCACTAAAGGTTCTCTGATTGTCGCAAGAGGAAAGAAACTTAACTCTTTTTATGTCATGGAAGCTAAGCTATACAAATGAGAGATTAATGCAATTCAAAAAGGTGAAAGTATAGATTTTTGGCATAAGAGGCTTGGACATATCAGCGAGAAGGGACTTCAAACTCTTGCTAGAAAGCAATTCTTACCAGAGTTGCAAGGTACATATCTTAAATCTTGTAATCATTGCTTAGTTGGAAAAACACATAGAGTTGCATTTCATACATATCAATCATCTAGAAGGTCAGATGTTAGTGATTTAGTTCATACTGATGTCTGTACTATGCAAACTAGAACTCTTGGAGGTGCTCTTTATTTTTTTATTTTTATTGATGACTATTCTAGAAAAGTGTGAGCTTTTGCTTTGAAATCTAAAGACCAGGTACTCGATGTTTTCAAGGAGTTTCAAGTTAGTGTTGAAAGAGAAACTATCATAAAACTAAAGTGTATTCTATCATATAATGATGGTGAGTACAGGGGTCCTTTAGAGAATTATTGTAGGTTCTATGGTATTAGGCTTGAGAAAATAATTCCTAAAACTCCTCAACATAATGGTGTGGCAGAAAGGATGAACAGAACTATTGAAGAAAGGATTAGGTGTATGATTTCCCACACCAAGTTACCAAAGTCATTTTGGGGGAGGCTATGATAACTACAGTTGATCTGATAAATCTTTCTCCATCAGTTCTTCTGAAAGGTGATGTTCTAGAGAGAGTATGGAGAGGAAAAAATATATCTTATAATCACTTAAGAGTCTTTGGGTGTAAAGCATTTGTTCATATTTCCAAAGATGAGAGGTCCAAGCTTGATAGTAAAGCAAAAGCATGTATCTTTTTGGCATATTGTCATGAAGAGTTTGGATACAGATTATGAGATCCAGTGAACAAGAAGATTATTAGAAGTAGAGATGTTGTGTTTCTTGAAGACCAATTGTTTGATGATGGGGATAATATTGAGAAGCCAGAAACCTTTGTTTATATTCCTTGGAGTTTGGGTCCAGTTCCTTCACCTGTAGTTTATGATGATCATGGGGGAGATGAACAAGAAGATTGTGGTGAGAATACCAGTGATGATACACCTACAATTGATGATGCTGAACCAACTGAACAAGCACCTCCACCACCAGTTGAGATTCCATTGAGAAGATCCACTAGAGAGCGACAACCATCTACCAGATATCCTCCATATGAGTATGTTATGCTTACTGACGGGGGAGAGCCAGAAACTTACTAAGAAGTTATTCTACATGAGAATAAAAATGAGTGGGTTAAAGCCATGCAAGAAGAGATGAGATCCTTGCTTAAGAACCACATATATGACTTGGTAAAATTGCCTAAAGAGAAGAAAGCTCTCAAGAATAAGTGGGTATATAAATTGAAGACTAAAAATAATAGCTCACAATAAACAAGACATGACTAGTTGTGAAAGGATTCAATCAGAAGAAAGGTATTGTTTTTGAAGAAATATTTTCTCTAGTTGTGAAAATGTCCTCTATCCGAGTTGTTCTTGGTTTAGTTGCCCGCTTGAATTTAGAAGTTGAGCAACTTGATGTAAAAATAACATTTCTTCATGGTGACTTAGAAGAAGAAATTTATATGGAGCAACTAGAAGGTTTCAAAGTCAAGGAAAAAGAAAATCTGGTGTATAATCTTAGGAAAAGCTTATATGGACTCAAATAGGCACCTAGATAGTGGTACAAGAAGTTTGATTCCTTTATGATGAGCTAAGGTTATAATAGAACCGCATCTGATCATTGTGTGTTTATGAAGAAATTTTCAGATGATGATTTTATTAATTTACTGTGATATGTTGATGATATGCTGATTGTTGGTAATGATGCTCGAAAAATTAAAAAGCTTAAAAGAGAGCTAAGTAAGTCTTTTGCCATGAAAGAATTGGGATCGATGAAACAAATACTTGGCATAAAGATTCTTTGTGATAGGAAGAAAAGAAAGATTTGGCTATCTCAGGAGACTTACATTGAAAAGGTTCTTGAAAGATTTAACATGAGTAAAGTCAAAGTAGTTTATTCTCCTGTTGTAGGTCATTTCAAGCTTAGTTCGAAACAATGTCCTACAAGTGATAAAGAAAAAGAAGAAATGTCCAAAGTACCTTACTCATCTGCAATAGGTAGTTTGATGTATGCTATGGTTTGTACAAGGCCAGATATAGTTCATGCAGTTGAAGTTGTCAGTCAATTTCTCTCTAATCCTAGAAAGGAACATTGGACAAAAGTGAAATAAATATTAAGATATCTAAGAGGTACTTCCTTATGTTTTGGTAATGATGAACCTGTGTTAGAAGGGTACACAGATACAGACATGGCAAGTGATACTAATTCCAGGAAGTCTACTTCAGGGTTCTTGATGACATTTGCAGGGGGAGCAGTCTCTTGGCAATCAAAGTTACAGAATTATGTTGCTCTATCAACCATAGAAGCAAAATACATAGTAATTACTAAAGCCTGTAAGGCAGTTTTATAGATGAAAAAGTTTCTACAGGAATTGGGCTTGAAACAGGAAGGATATAGTGTTTACTGTGATAGTCAGAGTGTCATTTACCTCTTCAAGAATTTAACATACCATTCTAGATCCAAGCATATTGATGTGAGATATCACTGGATTCGTGATGTGCTTGAGATGAAAGAATTAGAGTTGGAAAAAGTGCATACTAATGAGAATGGATCAGATATGTTGACAAAGTTTTTGCCTAAGGAGAAGCTTGAAGCATGTAGGCAAAGAGCGGGCTTAGTATAGCCCACCATATGAGCTGGAGGGGGAGAATTGTTGGGTTCAGCCCATATGTGAGCTTAGAAAATTTGGGCCATAAGTCCAACTCAATAATTAAGAGAGAAAAGTGAGGGTAGCAAATTAGAGAGAGCAGCGTGCGTGTGCAGATGAGCATGTAGCGAGCGACGGCGCAAAGAGAGAAAAGAGGTTGACGATCGGTGGTCAAACGTTGTCAGTTTTGGCCCAAATTTTATGTGGAGAATCCTTACAGCAAACTCTATAATTCTAATGGTGTTGATCTACAATTTACCCTCTCTAAGGTACTTTCCTGCTATACTCACTTTGTGAGATCTAGAATTCTCTTTTGAGGAGATCCATCCTATATGATGATATGCTAGAGCCAAGATCTATGTTTTTGATGTTATTATGATCCTCTAGTTATTCTAGAGAAAATTTACTGTAAACCCATTATCATTATTATTGATAGTGGAAGTTTGAGGTGGACTACGGTCCCGTGATTTTTCCCACATTAGGTTTTCCACGTTAAAAGATTTGGTCTCACTGTAATTAATTAATTACTCTACTCTTTTGTTTATGCTGTGCTGGTTGATATTTACATTTTGATATCAATTTGGTAACAACTTATGCTTCAGTAGTTGGAAGTTTAATGTATACAATGGTATGTACGAAGTCGAACATCACATATGTGAAGTGGATTTTTAAATATTTCACCCACATTAGGTTTTCCACGTTAAAAGATTTGGTCTTACTCTACTCTTTTATTTATGCTGTGCTGGTTGATATTTACATTTTGATATCAATTTGGTAACAACTTATGCTTTAGCAGTTGGAAGTTTAATGTATACAATGGTATGTACGAAGTCGAACATCACATATGTGAAGTGGATTTTTAAATATTTCACCCACATTAGGTTTTCCACGTTAAAAGATTTGGTCTTACTCTACTCTTTTGTTTATGCTGTGCTGGTTGATATTTACATTTTGATATCAATTTGGTAACAACTTATGCTTCAGCAGTTGGAAGTTTAATGTATACAATGGTACGTACGAAGGTACGTACGAAGTCGAACATCACATATGTGAAGTGGATTTTTAAATATTTCAGAGAGAGCTCTAAGGTTTGTTTAACCTTTGGAGGTAGACCACTTGTGTTGATAGGTTACACAGATGCAGATATGACAAGAGAGGTAGACCACTTGTGTTGATAGGTCACAGATGCAGATATGACAAGAGAGGTAGACCACTTGTGTTGATAGGTTACATAGATGCAGATATGACAAGAGATATAAATACGAGGAAGTCTATATCAGGTTATGTACTTACTTTTGCAGGGGGAGCTTGTCACGACCCGGGTCTGATGAGCTAACTGGCCAATAACTCTATTTTGGTCCTCAATGGCCTTAAGCGGGAGTTAACCTTTGGAGGTAGACCAACTCTATTTTGGTTCTCAATGGGAGTTTACGTAGTACACTCATCAGGCCCTTATAAGCTAATCATAGCATGTGGGACTAATGGGATATTACACTATCCCCAACTCAATTAGCTTGACGTCCTCGTCAAGGTCGAACATAACCCAGATCGAACCCTAGCATAGTGCATGTGAGGTTTAACTCAGTGGTGGCTCCACGCCGTGATGAGTTCTCTGACTCCATCCACGGGTAGCTCTTTCCTACTGCAGCCCTCTCACCCTGCCCTAATGCTAGGTCGGCTCTGATACCAAATGTCACGACCCCGGTCTGATGAGCTAACTGGCCAATAACTCTATTTTGGTCCTCAATGGCGGACCAAAATGCTCTGATACCAAATGTCACGACCCCGGTCTGATGAGCTAACTGGCCAATAACTCTATTTTGGTCCTCAATGGCGGACCAAAATGCTTAAGCGGGAGTTTACGTAGTACACTCATCAGGCCCTTATAAGCTAATCATATACATTCCCCACTTCCGATGTGGGACTAATGGGATATTACACTATCCCCAACTCAATTAGCTTGACGTCCTCGTCAAGGTCAAACATAACCCAGATCGAACCCTAGCATAGTGCATGTGAGATTTAACTCAGTGGTGGCTCCACGACGTGATGAGTTCTCTGACTCAATCCACGGGTAGCCCTTTCCTACTGCAGCCCTCTCACCCTGCCCTAATGCTAGGTCGGCTCTGATACCAAATGTCACGACCCGGGTCTGATGAGCTAACTGGCCAATAACTCTATTTTGGTCCTCAACGGCGGTCCAAAATGCTTAAGCGGGAGTTTTCGTAGTACACTCATCAGGCCCTTATAAGCTAATCATACACATTCCCCACTTCCGATGTGGGACTAATGGGATATTACAGAGCTATGTCATGACAATCCATATTGCAAAGGTGTATTGCTCTCTCCATCACAGAAGTAGAATATATTGTTACTACAGAGGTTTGCAAAGAAATATTATGGATGAAAGAATTTTTACAAGAATTGGGGTTGAACAAGAAAATTATGTGATACATTGTGACAGTTAGAGTGTCATCCATTTATGTAAGAACCCAATGTTTCATTTTAAGTCAAAGCATATAGATATTTACATTTTGATATCAATTTGGTATTTTGATGAGGAACCTATTTTGATACACAAAGAGGGAAAAGAATTATTCCGCTTCAATAGGTTTTTTCCCAACACCACAGAAGTGTTGGGCTGACAGCCTATATATTCAGGCCAACGTGGGTTTTAGCAGTCCATAGCCCACCCCCTTTGACCTAACACTAGATCAAAAATTAGGGGGTGCGAGGGCTGTGTTTTTAATGCAGAAAAACTACAGCAACAAGGGGAGATCTTTGAAGTAGCATCTTCATTCAAAGAGGAGAAGAAAAAGACAGAAAAATAAGAGAAAAAAAGGAAAGAAAATAAGGACAACGTACAGAGACTGTTCTCAATCACCTAGTAGTGTTCTCATCTCAGGTTAGATCAAATCTATAGTAGACTCTTGCTGTGATTACTTAAGGAGGTTTTAGATATTATGGACAATAACATGATCCTTATATCTCAGTTATTCTCTTATGATTATTGCTAGGGTTTTGGGCAAGAGATTGAGATTTGTATATTCATTATTCTAATAGTGGATTATCTCTAGTTTGCCCTGTGGTTTTTACCCTTCACTTTGAAAGGGTTTTCCGCGTAAATCTTGGTGTTCTATTTGATTATGATTCCATTTAATTCTGTTACGTGTTATGACCTACTAGTATTTGTTCATATATAAAAGTTTAATTTCACTTTATATCCCATCAACTAGTATTAGAGTAGGGTTTTGGTGATTTAATTTTGTATTTGAACATGGACGCTAGTAGTGTTTCTCGCATGATTAGTTTGAATGGAAATAATTGGATAATATGAAAACCAAGAATGAAAGATATCTTGTATTGCAAAGATTTGTATGGACCTTTGTAGGGGGATGGTGCAAAACCCACAACTATGAAAGATGACAGATGATGAGTGGAAGAGGTTAGATCAAAAAATAATTGGGTTTATTCAACAATGGCTTGATGATAGTGTCTTTCACCATATTTCTGAAAGTTCTGCATATTCTCTTTGGAAAAAGTTGGAAAGTCTCTATGAAAGGAAAATAGCCGGTAACAAAGCTTTCTTAATTAAAAAACTTGTGAACCTAAAATATAGAGAGGGTGCTTCTATTGCTGAGCATTTGAATAAAATACAGAGTATTACTAACCAGTTATCCTCTGTAAAAATGTCTCTTGATGATGAGTTACAGACATTGTTACTTCTCAAGTCATTACCAGAAAGTTGGGAGACACTAGTGGTTTCCCTCAGTAATTCTGCTCTAGATGGTATTGTCATCATGAGTCAAGTAACAAGCAGTTTGTTGAATGAGAAATTAAGAAGAAAGAATTTAGCAACATATCAGAATAATTCACAAGCACTTATCTCAAAGAACAAAGGAATGTCAAAATCTAGAAGCAGTTCACTCATGGGTAGAAGCAAGTCAAGATCAAGAAAATATATTATTTGCTATAATTGTGGTGAGAAAGGATATTACAAAAATGTAAGTAACCTAAGAAGAACAAGAAAAAGGCAAAAGATAATATCATAGCTACAGTACAGGGTGGTGATTATTTGATTTTATCTCCTTCTGATGATATTTTCTCTTATGTGTGTCAGGATCTTGAGTGGGTGATTGACACATGTGCTTATTATCATGCTACACCACGAATGAAGTTTTTTGCTACATATAGGTCTGAAAATTTTGGTGTTGTCAAGATGGGCAACTATGGCATGATAGACATCATTGGCATGGGTGATATCCATTTAAAGACCAACCTTTGCTGCAAGTTGGTGCTTAAGGATATGAGGCATGTGGTTAACTTGAGGCTGAATTTAATTTCAGTTGGAAGGCTAGATGATGAAGACTATGATAGCAGATTTCACACAAGGCAATGGAAGCTCGGCAAGGGTTCTCTTATTATGGTTAGTGGAAAGAAATGTCATATTTTGTATAGGTTACAGGCTAAAGCTTATGGTGAGCAATTAAATGCTATAGAAAAAGACTTCAACATGGAGTTGTGGCATAGGCGATAGGGACACACAAGCAAGAAGGGGCTGCAAGCTCTTTCCAATATAGAGGTATTACCAGATCTCAGAGGTATACATTTGAACCCTTGTATTAATTGTTTGGCTGGTAAACAACACCGAGTTTCATTTGTTAGTCTTGCTTTGTCTAGAAAAATGCATGTCTTAGACCGTATTTATAAAGATATATGTGATCCTTTGAGGACAAAAACTCCTGGTGGATCTGTTGATGTTCCTGGTATAACTGGTGCACTTTATTTTATCACTTTTATAGATGATTATTCTAGAAAAGTTTGGGCCTATGCTTTGAAGACTAAATATCAGGTTATTAATGTCTTTAAAGAGTTTCATACCAGAGTTGAAAGAGAGACAGAAAGGTAATTAAAATATATAAGATCATATAATGGTGGTGAGTACATAAGATTATTTAATGATTATTATAGGTCACATCGGATCCAACATGAGATGATAGTTCCTGGTACATCTCAGCATAATGCAATTGCAGAGAGGATGAACCACACCATCATGGAAAAGATCAGATGTATGCTTTCACAGGCCAAGTTACCCAAAAGGTTTTGGGATGAGGCTTTGAGGATTGCAGTTGATATGATCGACTTGTCACCTTGTACAGCCTCAGATGGTGATGTTGCAGAGTATATATAGTCAAGGAAAGATGTTTCCAACAAGCATTTGAGAGTGTTTGGTTGTTGTGCATTTGCACATGTTCTAGACAATGAGAGGTCCAAGCTGGATAGTAAGACTAAATAATATATTTTTCTTGGTTACTCACATGATCAGTTTGGTTACAGGCTTTGGGATCTAGAAAAGCAGAAGGTGTTTAGAAGAAGAGATATGGTCTTCTTTGAGGATCAAACCTTTGAGGATTTGAAGAAGAAAACACCGGCCAAGACTTCTATAGAATGATTAGCAGATTGTGACCCAATTACTCCTCCAGTATATCAAGGTGATGGGGGAGTTGTGTTGGAAGATGGTGTAAAGCTTGATGTTGATCTACCTGCAAGACATGTTGAGCAAGAAGTTGGAGAGTAACTTCCTACAGAACCTCAATTGAGAAGATATTCTAGACAACATCAACCTTCTAGAAGAGACTCGACAGATGAGTATATGATGCTTATTGATGCAGGTGAACCAACGAGTTACTAGGAAGTAGTTGAAAGTGAGTAAAAAAAGAAATGGTTAGTTGTCATGCAAGAAGAGATGGATTCTCTTTAGAAGAACCACACTTATAATTTGATACTACTACCAAATAAAATGAAGGTCTTGAAGAACAAGTGGGTTTTTAGGTTGAAGACTCAAGAATATTATTCTCAACCAAAGTACAAAGCTAGATTGGTTGTGAAAGGCTTTGGTCAAAAGAAATGTATTGACTTTGAAGAGATTTTTTCTCTTATTGTAAAAATGTCTTTTATTTGTGTTGCTCTTGGTATTACTGCTAACCAGGACTTGGAGGTTGAGTAGTTAAATGTGAAGACAGCTTTCCTTCATGGTGATTTAGAAGAGGAAATTTATATGTAGTAACTAGAAGGCTTCAAAATCAAAGGTAAAGAGAATTTTATCTGCAAGTTGAAGAAGTGCTTGTATGGGCTAAAGCAAGCTCCAAGATAGTGGTATAGAAAGTTTGATTCATTTATGATAGAAAATAGATACAAAAGAACGGCTTCAGATCATTGTGTGTACATCAAATGGTTTGGTGAGAATTTTATTATTCTCTTACTTTATGTTGATGACATGCTTATTCTTGGGAAAGATATGTCTTCAATTGATAGGTTGAAAAAAGAACTAAGTGAGTCTTTTGCAATGAAGGACATGGGGCCAGTAAAGCAAATACTGGGCATGCAAATTTTCTACGATAGAAAAATTAAGAAGATTTGGTTGTGACAAGAGAAATACATTGAGAAGGTATTTGAAAGGTTCAGTATAAGTAATGCAAAACTAGTTAGTTCTCCTTTTACAGGTTACTTCAAGTTATGCTTAGAATAAAGTCCATCAAGTGATGAGTAGAAGGAGAAAATGTAAAATGTTCCTTATGTTGAATCTCGTATTTTGATGATAAAACCACTTGATATATGTTTATGATTTAATCTACGTTTTGAGTGACGCAGGATACTTCGATTAGGATGAGACAATTAAAGCATGAAAAATCATGTTGTGCCGGAGGAACATATCAAAAGATTGGACGTCGATCCGGTGGATCGGTCGATGTATCGATAGAAGGCTTCGGGCCGTGGACTCAAGCATCGGGCCAAGAAGAGCGGGTATTGTGCCAAGGATATCGGAGTTGCGGAGTCAACTGGCCAATTAGGCAATAGGCCACAGGAGAGAATGATGCGCCGAAGAATCAAACAAAGCGTCGAGGGACCAATGACATATTGGACAACTTGGTTAATTACTTAGGATTAATTGTCTCGATCGAAGTTTTGTTTTACATGTATAGGATTAACTACGATGGAAGTAAGACATGCAATAGGAGTTGCGCCGGAGTCAAGACTATGATCACGTTGGGAGTTCAAGAGTTCGACGGAAGTCCGGACGGTCGTCGGAGGTTCTACGGGAACAAATCCGAGAAGTCCAGGAGCTTGCCAAAGAAGATCATTGGAACTCGCCAAAGTGGATTGTCGCAAGTCCAGGAGTTTACCAGAAGTCCGCCGGAGCATCACCAAAGGTTCGTCGGATGTTCGTCGGAAGAAGTGATTGACGGACCAGAGCAAGTTACAGTATATGTCTTAAGAAATATCGTAGTTAGCATGTAGATTAAGTTAGGAATGGGAGGTGATCTCATTAACTTAATCTGGGAGCAATTGGGCCCTTGATAGACCTAAATTGGGCCGAATGGATCAACCCATTCGGACCAGAATTCTTGCCAGGCGGTGGCACCGCCAGGGTCGGCGATGGCACTGCCTAGGAGATGGTCTCCCAGGAAAGCTGGGCGGTGCAACCGCCTAGGTCAGGCGGTGGCACCGCTTGGGCTCAGTCTCCGAGTGAGACTAGGTGGTGCAACTGTCCCAGTCAAGCAATGGCACCGCCTAGGCTTAGTCTCCGAATGAGACTGGGCGGTGCAAACACCCCAGTCAGGTGATGGCACCGCCAGAGCTCGGTCTCCGAGCTTTGTCAAGCGGTTGTACCACCCCAATCAGGAAGTAGTACCGCCAGGACCCCGGAAATCTGGGAAAAGACATTTTTGAGCTTCAAATTCAAACCAGTTTAGGGCCTATATATACCCCACCCTTTCCTGCATGAAATGGCAACCGAAAATCCAATCTTACTCTATGATTTTTAGAGCTCAAAAGTGTTGTAAAGGCTAGAAGTTCTCCTCCCTCTTTTCTTCCAAGTTTTGATCTTTCAAGAGAGGAGAGAAAATTCTGTAAGGGTTGTCACCTAAGCCTGTCAAAAGGAGTGAAATTGTAAAAGGGTGGTTGGCCTTCGCTTATTGAAGGAAGGCCTCTAGTGGACGTCGGTGACCTCATCGGAGGAGGAAGCTAAAAGTGGATGTAGGTCAAGATTGACCGAACCACTCTAAAATTGCGATGCTCTCTGGTTTGCATTTATTCTTGCTATTTATCTTAACTGCAAACTACCTCCATATGTGCTTTACTTCCTCATTAATTTTGCTGCACTCCTTTACGAACTCGCTTTCAAGTTAAGTTTCCGAAAACGATTTTATGTCGGAAACGATTTTATCGTACGAACACAGTTTTAATCATCGAAGGTTTTCTGCTGTACTAATTCAAACCAAACCCCCCCCCCCCCCCCCCCCTCCCCCCTCTCTCTCTTAGTGCTCTTGAGAGAGGGGGGAGGGGGGGGGGTTTGGTTTGAATTAGTAGATTTCTTGCATATCTAGGCAAAGAGTACTGGGCAACAGTGAAGTGGATTTTTAAATATTTCAGAGAGAGGGTTTGTTTAAGCTTTGGAGGTAGACCACTTGTGTTGATAGGTTACACAGAGTTGATAGGTTACACAGATGCAGATATGACAAGAGATATAAATACGAGGAAGTCTACATCAGGTTATGTACTTACTTTTGCAGGGGGAGCTTGTCACGACCCGGGTCTGATGAGCTAACTGGCCAATAACTCTATTTTGGTCCTCAACGGTGGACCAAAATGCTTAAGCGGGAGTTTACGTAGTACACTCATCAGGCCCTTATAAGCTAATCATACACATTCCCCACTTCCGATGTGGGACTAATGGGATATTACACTATCCCCAACTCAATTAGCTTGACGTCCTTGTCAAGGTCTAACATAACCCAGATCGAACCCTAGCATAGTGCATGTGAGGTTTAACTCAGTGGTGGCTCCACGCCGTGATGAGTTCTCTGACTCCATCCACGGGTAGCCCTTTCCTACTGCAGCCCTCTCACCCTGCCCTAATGCTAGGTCGGCTCTAATACCAAATGTCATGACCCGGGTCTGATGAGCTAACTGGCCAATAACTCTAATTTGGTCCTCAACGGCGAACCAAAATGCTTAAGCGGGAGTTTTCGTAGTACACTCATCAGGCCCTTATAAGCTAATCATACACATTCCCCACTTCTGATATGGGACTAATGGGATATTACAGAGCTATGTCATGACAATCCATATTGCAAAAGTGTATTGCTCTCTCCATCACATAAGTAGAAAATATTGTTACTACAGAGGTTTGCAAAGAAATATTATGGATGAAAGAATTTTTACAAGAATTGGGGTTGAACAAGAAAATTATGTGATACATTGTGACAGTTAGAGTGTCATCCATTTATGTAAGAACCCAATGTTTCATTTTAAGTCAAAGCATATAGATGTCAGATACCACTGGATTCGAAATGTATTTGAAGAGAAGCAGTTGCAGCTTCTGAAAATTCACATAGATGATAACTAAGCAGACATATTGACAAAAACCTTACCAAAAGAAAGACAGGAGATATGCTGACAGATGGTCGACATGGCTTCATATTGAGGAGTCTTGGGACAGTCTCCCTTATGGGCTGAATGGGGAGGTTGTTGGGCTGACAACCCATATGTTCAGCCTAAGGTGGGCTTTATCAGCCCACAGCCTACTCCCTTCGACCTAACCTTAGATCAAAAGTTAGGGGGTGTGAGGGCTGCATTTTTAAGGCAAAAAAAGGGCAGCAATGAGAGGGGAGATCTTTGAAGCAGTATATTGATTCAAAAAGGAAAAGAAAAAGGTAAAAAAATAAGAGAAAGAAAGGGAAGAAAATAAGGACAACACAAAGAGACTGTTCTCAATCATCTAGTAGTGTTCTCATCTCAGGTTGGATCAAATCTATAGTAGACTCTTGCTGCGATTATTTAGGGAGGTTTTAGATATTATAGACAGTGACGTGATCCTTGTATCTTAGTTATTCTCTTGTGATTATTGTTAGGGTTTTGGGCAAGAGATTGAGATTTGTATTTTCATTATTCTAATAGTGGATTATCTTTAGTTTGCCCTATGATTTTTACCCTTTACTTTGGAGGGGTTCTTCACGTAAATCTTGATATTCTATTTGATTGTGATTACATTTAATTTCACTGCGTGTTATGACCTACTAGTATTTGTTCATATACAAAAGTTTAATTTTATGTTTATTCGTCTATGGAAAGATGGAGAATTCGGATATTACCACCTTTTGATGGATTAAAACAAAATCTATTTTCATCGTGGATGCCATCTTCTCGTGGAAAACAAAGCACAGGGTGGAGGCAATGCATCCAATAACCCTGCTGCAGAAATAAAGAAAACTTACGCCAAAATGATGTAGAACAGCAAAAGAGAGAGAGAGAGAGAAATGAGATTAGAGAACAAAATAAGATATCATAAAAAAGAAGATAAAGTTTTTTTATTCAAATCTAAAAAATTTCGTAAATTGATAAGCTTCACTATTTTTTATTGATTTCTTTACATAGAATGAACTCTTCTAAAATTCTTTATAAGCCTAGATGATTTATCATCATTCTCCTCTAGTAAAAAAAAAATCAAATAATGATCAATAAGGTAGTGATCCAATAAATGTAGTGCAAAGTTACGAAATTCCTTTAAAGTAATTCAAGTGACATTAGAAACAGATAGTCATAATAAGATAATCATTAAGAATGACCTCTCAATCATCCTTATGTCATAAGAAAGTTAACATTTAAAGAGAAGATTATAAGTAGAAAGCAAAGGAGGCTCAAAAAATACTATATAACTTTTTAGATGAGTTTTTAAAAAAATTCTTAGAGCAAAGATGAACCAAGAGATAATTATCAATTAGAAACTCTTGACTCTAACGATGATGTGTATTAATTAGTAAGAAATTTATAATTTTTATTACTTATGATAATTTTAGAGCATGATAGTCAAGTGAAAAGAGTGTAAGATCAATGGGCGTACAAAGAGTATAGCTAATGACACTAGCTTCTTTTAGTAGAGTGATTGATTGAATTATTATATGTAAACTCTGTGATAGATAAGATTATGATACAGTTTCTCAATTTATACCTAACTAGGAAGAAGATGACTTCCCAATGAACTGTTAACAATCTTAGTTTGACTATTAATTTACGGGTGAAAAGATTTGTGAGTGACCTCCCTATCGATTGAAGTTTTTATTGTTAGTTTAGACCCAATAGGGTATAAGACAGATTTGTTAAGATGCTCTGATACTAACTAACTGATGTAGAATAGGAAGAGAAATAGAATGCATGATAGGAGTAAGATTAGAGTCAGGAGTAAGAGACTAGAAAAAAAATACATAAGCTTTTTACTATTTAAATATAAAGTATTTCATTTACCGATAAGTATCATTTTTTATAGGTATTTAGGAGCCTTAGTACAATCAATCAGGGAAGGTGTTAGATTTTTTTTTTCTTTGACTTCTAGAGAACTTATATGTCATTTAAAAAATCAAAATGTAACTTCTAATAAATGGCTTTAAAAAACTTATCACAGCTGGAAAAGAAAAGGAGTGTGTTTCACACAAAGGTGCACTTATTTTTTCACACAACTCTCAAGTTTTTAAGCAACTAATAGATAATTTTTTTACTTATTCCTTTGCCTAGAATAAACCCTTTGGTTAAAAAAAACAAAGTATACTTTATAAACTCCATCTCAGAAGGTAAAAAAAAAACTCAAGAAAACACCCAATTAAACAGTAAAATTCAATGAAAGGAATTGTCAGCAGAGACTGTGCACATCTCCAAGTTTCTCTTTTCCTCTGTTTCAATTCTGTATCATGTGCTAATTATTTTATTTGTATACATATCACAATCCATCCTACAAAATCTTTTAAAAAAGAAATTAACATGGATCAGTAGCATTGAATTTAAACTATACTCCTATGGGGAGGTCAATAAAATAAACTGCTTCATTGAATACATAAAGGACCTAAAAACTGACGACTCTTAAAATTTTAGAACACTTAATCTATACATGAAGAGGATGTATAGATTATATTTTGATTTTACAGTGTCGAATATATTTTGATTTGATAAGTAATATAAATATAGTTAAATATCAATTAGATCCTTCAGTTATTTCCAACGACTATTAAGCAAGAACTAAGTGAACTGAGATGTTCGACTATCAGTAAAAATGAATACTTCAAAAGACTTGGAGAATGCCACACCATTGAAACTTGTTTCATGTCATAGGAGAAGTCGTCAGGAGCACATCCATTATCAGTACAATGAGAAATCCTACTCTTTTGGTGTTTCAATTCTAAGCATTTTACAAAAGCAATGGTGGAGGTGGGATTGGATGGTACACATCTGAATGAATCTTTTGTGTTATATTTGCATTTAGACTTGGGAAATTTGGAATATATTCTCTATTTATCATAATTTATGATGAGATTGAGGTTATTGTAATTATTTTTTGTTGACAGTCTGTATAATATATAATTTATTGACATAAAATATTAATTAATTGCCGATAATATACTGATAAATACAATATTATCATCCATGTCTGGTTTAAACCCCCTTTTTTTTTATGAAGGGGGAGGTGGCGGATGATGATACAATTCAGGAACATTATCAACCAGTATAATAATTGATGGATTGGGTGGATCATGAAGGTCGTCGTCACCACACAGCCTTCCTTTCTAAAGATTATCTTGCACGAGTCCTTGTCAATGGATGATCCCTACTAATTCAATCTGCCTCCTTTATGCACGCTTGAATCTTTAGATGATTACAGAAAACTCATGAATACTGCCAAAGATACAGCAGTCCTCAGTCACCACCACAACATGTTGATCATTAATCTATCTGCATTGATTTAATAACCTCTCCAGGTAAAGACGAAAATAAAAACAGCATAAATTGACCGGATTTATAACAACATGATACTATCAAGTTATAATCAACAATTTACTCCTTCCATGTTATTTAACACTGAGTAGTCATCTGAACAATGACTGCAGTTGCAACTTACAGTTGTACGTATCATTTTGGAAAATTTGCAGATACAGCTGCATTAAATGATGAATTTGATTTGTATCTGAAGAAAAACATGTTTTATTTTACACTGAGTAGTCATCTGAACAATGACTGCAGTTGCAACTTACAGTCGTATGTATCATTTTGGAAAATTTGCAGATACAGCTGCATTAAATGGTGAATTTGATTTGTATCTGAAGAAAAACATGTTTTATTTAACGCTGAGTAGTCATCTGAACAATGACTGCAGTTGCAACTTACAGTCGTATATATCATTTTGGAAAATTTGCAGATACAGCTGCATTAAATGGTGAATTTGATTTGTATCTGAAGAAAAACATGTTTTATTTAACACTGTGTAGTCATCTGAACAATGACTGCAGTTGCAACTTACAGTCGTATGTATCATTTTGGAAAATTTGCAGATACAGCTGCATTAAATGGTGAATTTGATTTGTATCTGAAGAAAAACATGTTTTATTTAACACTGAGTAGTCATCTGAACAATGACTGCAGTTGCAACTTACAGTCGTATGTATCATTTTGGAAAATTTGCAGATACAGCTGCATTAAATGGTGAATTTGATTTGTATCTGAAGAAAAACATGTTTCTCAGTTTCTACACTTGGATGATGCAGAAAGACACAAGTGGCACAAGGAAAAGGAAATCTCCCTCTACTATAAACAACCAAGCACCAAAATCTTCCTCCTCTCGGCATCTGTATCTTTCTTGTTCAATATTTTTTTGTCCATGACATGTCCTCTCTGGATTCTCTGTCAGAACTCGACAGAGATGAGATTTCCTTTTCCTTTGTCCATGACAGTTCAGAACGTTCCATGTTTCATGAGCCTTGGATTCTTAGCTGAAGCTATCTGCTTGCCAGCACGATGCAAATGTCCACTATTTGATCAGAAGGATCATGGAAAATTTCAAGCTCCGATGCATCAAGATTCACTTCCCTGTTAGAATTCATAATTCTTGTGGAGAACTACCGTAAGATGATGTTGAAAGATAGCATCACTTTCATCGGCTTCATTAGCTTTTTGTGATCAAGAAGTTCAAGTCCATGAATGCCATTCAAAAGAATTAAATGAAGAAAGATGTACTCACTCATCAGCTTCAAAGATGAAAAGCTCGCAGCATACTTACAAGTAGGAAGATGCGATGTTTCGTATGTCCGAAGGCATAAAAGCCAGGATCAAAAGCACAACGAGAAGGCCAATGGGTAGAAGAAGCAACATGGAAGGCGGAGGTGGCAATGGAGGCAGTATGAGTGGAAGTACCAGCAGTGATGCAGTGACAAAGGCAAGTAGCAGAAACGATTCAATGCTGAAATAGGTTGATGGAGAAGTTCTGCGATCTGGCTCATGATGCATCATTGGGGTTCTCTTATACTCCATGCTTGAGCCACTTGCAAATGTGTTCCTCCTCATTCTGGCATCCATGAATCCAACCCAGTGAGCTTGTACCTCAATCTGATCGTTTGGTGTCCTTGACTGATAGCTCAACAACTCAAAATACATTTGGAAGTGCGATTTCAAGTTCCATCCGATGAGTTGCCCACAGCTCAAATCTGCTCTATGATCAGTAGATGCTTTCACTAAATGCCTTCTCGTCAAAATCCTAGATCAATGTCCACTTAGCACAGTCTTCCCATTTCAGGATCCTTCTCTCAGATCAGTAGATGCTTTCACTAAATGCCTTCTTGCCAGGATCTGAGATCCAACAGTCACTTAGTACAGCATTCCTGTTCAGAATCCTTCTCTCAGATCTGTGAAGTGAACTGCTTCTGCTGAAAGATGACACCAATGCCTTGCTTGGATTTGGATTGTGCCAAGCTCACACCAAGCACAAGCTATGGAAAAGACCAACAAGTATGACAAGTTGCCTGAGGACATTGATCATCACAGTGAGGTTAGTTTTCTGGATATGATACTTGATCCAAAACTTGATTAAATCTTCAAGAAAATAAGATCATGCCCAAACTACCAGATGGAAGTCATTGAACTATGAGTTCACCTCAAAAAAACAAATTCATCATGCAATCATAAAAGAAGTTTGGAGCAAGTTCATTGACTCCATCTTCAGCATTGCATTGATTTTCGCTTCCTCTCTTGTTTTCCAACTTTTAAAGGGTCTACACTATGAAAAGTAAAACAACTTCCCTCAAACAGATAAATGTATATATATATATATATATATATATATATATATATATATAAAAGAAAAAATTGAAGAGTTCTAATATGAAGCTATGAAGAAAAAATATGTTGGTTCTGCAGATAGTTTTTTATGCTCAAGAACAAGTAGGAATCTGTGATAAATATTGCAAGCAATACCTTTGTTGTAATCTCTTCCCACGCTTAAAAATCGGTTTGCTCCATGTCACCCTATCCCTCCGAGAGTGGATTTTCTCTTTAAATCCGCATCAAAAACGCCGAAAGGAGAATGACAAGCGCATGTGTTCTCTTGTCTCTTTTCCTAAGATTTCGAGACAGAAACACAAGGAGAGCAAAGAGAAAGCACAAAAGGCCAGCCAAGAAAGGAAGAGATGTGGTGATTGGAGATTTGCTTCAAAGGAAACACATGTAGTGCTGATCCTCTTGGCAGGTTCTGCTGCTGCATTTTCTATGTGTGTGTTGGGTGGGAGGTTGGAAGTCTGATGTCCGTCACACTGTATCTGTGGGTGCAGATACACTGTATTCCATCTGTTCAACATGCACCTTCCGTGCAGGGTGGGGTGGTGGTGGGGTGCATCAAGGTTTCTTTTACTTTTCCTTTGTGGAAAACTAAGCTGGTTTGATGTTTAAGGTTCCTCTCCCCTGGCCATCTGCTACTGCCTCCGCCTTCCCCTGTCCCTTTCTTGGTCCTACCACACCACCATTCAAAAATGGCTTCCTTACCTTGGCCTCGGCCTTTGATGGCATGGACTACAGCTCTCAAGAAAGAGTTAAATGCAAGGTACAAAACTCCTGTGCATGCAACTGCAAGCTTGTCTCAGAAACATGGTCTGCTGGCGGATCAAGAAAAATACTGCAGCAATACTTGCGTTGATGTCTACTTGCTTACCTTCATGGCCTTATCTGTGATTACAATAGGTTTTGATGGATCACAGTCACACAGTCTTCAAATCCCCCTCTGTTGATCTTTTCTTCCAAAGTGAATGAATGTTTGAGTTGGCTTGAACAGATGACAAGTCTTGACCTGCACAGTTGCAACGAAATAGGTCAGGTTCAAAGTGAAGAAGGTGGGCTGAACAAAGAGCAAGGAATAGTCATGAGAGAAGATATCATCATCATCATCATCATCATCATCATCGTAGTGTTTTCCTATAAATGCAGGGTTGAATATAAATCACAATCAGAAAACATGAAAGATTTAGATTAATATGTGGCAGGTTTTTCTGGTCAACTATTAAGACAATTCTCATAGATTTCTCAAACAATAATGGTGAAGAAACATAAGTTTTATTGCAGAGAAATGCTACACTCACAATCACAAAAAATAAAATAAAATAAGAAAGTATATCTGCAGCAAAAGTTACTGCATTGCTCCATCACCTTTGCTTCTCTCTAGGCCTTGGCAATGTGTTTTGAAGACACAAGATGAGTGAGGAATGTGGGGTAGTTGAGCTGGAAAGGTGCAGGCCAAGTTGCAGCTTGGATTCCTTCATCTCATGGATTTCTCTGCAGCTACACCTCGATTTGCTTGACACTACAATTCGAACGCAGTCACATGTATAAACTAGGAGGTAGAACATTGCTCCCAGACTAAACAACAATAAACTAAGAGCAAGTATGGCCAAGTTGACACCGCCCTGCATACATACTCGCCTTGACTTGTTGTTGCTGTTGCGAAATTGATTCCATTCCTCGAGAAGAGATTAGAAACTCTTGCCTTCTCCAAGAAAGAAACTCCCATCTTTCTATTTCTATGCGTGGCAGTTGGCGGTCAGGCAAATACACATACAGTTTGTCGGCATGTATAGAATTTCCAATGAAGTCAATGCTTAGCCTTGTGATTGTCAACTCGAGACGGAATCCAATCGTACACATGCATCATGATCATTCCAAGCACTTTCTTACCTTTCTCTGGCAAATCGTCGAACACTGTTGTGGTTGCAGAAACTTTAAATTTTAAAAAGGAAAGCACATACATACATCCTAAGAAAAACCAGAAAGAAAGAAAAAAAAATAAAGGCTTTTTTTTTATTGCCCAAGAAATCATCAATCGGTTAGTTCAAATTAGCATGCACTTAATAGTTTTTAGACATTGATAGGGCATATTTTGGCCCTTATGTGAACCATCGACAAACGTTGCAGATCGATGTAATACCATCGACTTAGCTGGATTTGCCTAAGTCGTGCGGCACCCTTGCGTATCCGTCAGCAAAGGTCGGCCTCCCCGAAACCTCTCATTGTCCCTTAGGACCAACAAAAGAGAGAACGGGTTAGAGAGAACGCCTCAATCGGGATCCACAAGCAAACATCTCCGAAAAACACTTCATAGACAATGCAAATTACAAACAGACTTTACAAGCTCTGAACAATTGCACAACAAAGGGTAAAATAGTCCATTATAGATCGAAAATCTCTCGCACGTGTCCACATGACACAACCTTTATTTACAAGCCTAAAGAGGCCACCAACCCAACTAAAATGGGACTATTAAGCCTTCGGCCGCCCCTCTACATGCTGTACAAGGCATGAACATGCCAAAAGACACGAACATACATAAGCATTACATCAAACATCTTGTTTAGGAGTTTGTCCGTGACATTCTCCCTCACTTATTCCTTCGACGTCCTCGTTGAAGCCTTTGTCGATACTGCAACTCCTCGCCTTTGTTGAGTCTTCAATCTTCTGCTCTAGCTACAATGCGCCTCTTGGCTCCTAGCTGCTCTCCGCTGTTGTTTTTGAGTAGTCGAACCTTTGATCCGCCATGCTGCTTCAACTCACCAATGACTCTGACTCTGGTGTGGGGTTGGCTGAGTTGTGTTGATCATTGTTGATTCCTGCGGATCCCCTAGATGAAAGAAAAGACCATCCTCATTGCGCTAGTCTCTCAAATTCCTCATGCTGCTTGAACTAGATGGATGCTTGTTGGAGCTTTAACGAGCATCGTCTCGCAAACTTCTAAAGTTTTGGGTCCTTCCTCCACCAAATTTGCTCATTGACTCTTATTTCACTTAGTTGTCACATCCAAGTAGGTTTGCATCACTTATGCTTTCGATTGTCATTTCGTTGGGAAATGAAGCGAACAATCTACTCTCAGTAGCACTGATCACCGTTGGTGATGATTTGACAACTATTGTCTTCCATTATCTTCGAAGGGTCTTTGAACTTATGCAGAGCTCCTCTGTTGGATAGATAAGAGAATTGGGGTACTCGGTTTCACCCATTCTCTTAAGAGTTGAGAAGGCAAAGGTTACTTGACTTCGCCCGCCTCCTCGAGGTTGTACTCCATACATCGAGCTGGTTACTAGCCTTCGCCTGCTCTTTGCTCACACTTCTGAAGCACTTGAAGTGTTTGCACTCCTTGCATTGAGTTAGTTACTGTGATTCACCTTCTCAATGCCATCGAACTTCTGGAATGCAGGAAGTTTTCACCCCAACTTGGAGTAATTCTCTCATAGGTTTGGTTGCCTCTGGGATTGTACCGTCTTCTCCATCAACCCTGTTGCCTACTCCCCTGAGTAGCGAAGGTATAGCACCGCGTACTGCCTGCTTCATTCCTTGGTCATGCACTCTTGGATAACCCGAAGTCCTTCACTTTCGGCTATTTTGATGAGAAGCTCATTGACACCGGTCTTACGAAGTTCCTCGGCCTCTGCCCTTCAGCCTTGTCTCGGTACTTGGAGATTGTCTCTGCATGCTCCACCTCCTCGGCCCCTTTCACGACCAAGCGCTCTCCCTCCATGAGAGAAAGGGATCAATGACTTTCACGGAAGTCCCGCCTCTGCAGTACCATGGCGTTGCCATGCCCATGGCACTACTATCCGTCGTGATCAGTAGATATGTCTCTGTGGCACTCCTCTAAGTCCACCTCCATTCTAATTGATGCTTGATTTTAGGTAGCTAAGTCCCTCTGGACTCGTCGTCGCTTCCTCGCCCCTTTCGACCCCCTGCTTCAACACCTCTGTGTTCTCCAAGCAGCTCTCCTTTGGTCGATGGAAAGACAGACTACAACTCCCATGCATGGCCTCTGCCATCGTATTATAGGGTTTGCACCGATTATGTTCTCTTTAGCTTCTTTGGTAGCAACGTTCGCTTACTCGACCTTGTCCTCTGACTTGTCGGGCTCCCTTAAGCGAATATGAGCTCTGGAGCAATCCAACTCTCTAGTTGCTTCGATCATACCTCTGCATGATCAAGTTCCTCCCATGGAACTCACTAGTACTTGCATTCGGACTTTTCCCTTGGTGGAACCCAGCCCCCCATATGTTGATGACCAAGGTTTTCATCTGATGTAAAATTCGATACACGCACGGAAGACCCGACTCTGCAGTACCATGGCCTTCACTCCTTGAATCCATAGCCCTTCTTGCCGTCGTTTTGTTCACCAAAGTGGAGCTTCCAGTAGCTCCCGATCATACCTCCATATGATCTAATCCCTCACGGGACGATGTCGTGTGTATCGCATTGCCACGAACTGTTCCACCACGATCCGCTGCACCATGTCGCCTCCTGGTGACATCTCCATTGCATTCTGATCCTTGTGGAATAAACTCGAATTGTGAACCCTCCATGTGTGGCCTCTGCCAATACATCGCAGGGTCTCTTCCACCTTTGATTTTGTTCGTTCCTTTGGTAATCGACCTTCATCCACCCACTCTTGGGTCACACCTAGATAAAGCACCGCTCTAGGACAGTCCGTCGCCTAGTAGCTCTCGAAGTCCACCGACTTCACTGTAATTTGTGCACCATTGTCTAGATCCTGGGCCTCTGCCCCTACCGGCACAATCTCCCCTACACACTGCTTCCTTCATGGCAACTTGAATGGCAACACTATGGCATATTCTTTAAGAGTACCCACCTCTGAGTCCTCTTGCCCCGTGCTAAGGCCTTCGGAACCCAATTTCGCCTTCGCAAATTGAGTCGCCTTAGTTCCTCCATCAAATGCTTCTCCGAGATAAGGTGCATGTGCCCAGAAGCTCCCTTCGTCTTTGGCACCATGCAAGATGAGTCCGCTCCGTCAGAATGAAGGACCCATGGAACAACATGATCCTACTCTTGCCTCTACAAGAGTTCATGTCCTTGACCTCTGTCTAAGGAAAGCACTGTGCCTCTGCTCCATGTTCCAACTTATATGTTGGCTCCCTTAATGCGACTTGGGTACTTCGCCAAGTTACTCCGCTCCTCGTTTTTGTATTGAGTCGATGGTGGCCCTCGCGCCCACCATTCCACGGGTCAGCCCTCCCTTGAGTCCGATCTCCATATCGACTCCAAGTGTGCCTTCATTTGTGTTGCTTTGGGTCGCTCCCCCACTTGATCTCGCAATGCATCCACCAATGCATTCTCTCAAGTGAGATCATGCAATGACTCTTCGCCTCCTGCTCAGTCCATTGAGCTTCGTGGAGTTGTTGTTTGTTGAGGTACTCCTCCTCAACATGTGAGGTTTGTCCCACATGATTCTCCCTCTAGAGAGCCGAGACTTATCCCTCCAGGATAACTGTCCCGTTAGAGCAACATCTCTCTTCGTTTCGGAGACCACCATCCCCTTGGACTACTCCGATCTGCTGAACAAACTATGCATTGTTCTGCCTCCTGCAAACGCACTTGCTAGATTGTGACTCCACGTCAATACAGCCCCCGCTGCACCACTCAAGGCCTAGCAACATGCTGAACTCGTTACACACTTCAGCCTCCTACAGCCGTATCCTTCACATGCCGAAGAGAAAGTTCCAATGCTCCATGGCGCCGAGTTTCGGTCGCCTTGGGATGGCCACGAACATTCCATTATCCATATACAAGCCCATGCATGAGTACCAAATTCTTCGAGTTAGCAATTCCCCTCACCTCTGTGAGCTTTGTATAACTCTTTTGGTCGTTGAGCAACTCATTCCACCTTGCATTGTCTCATCCTTTACCAAGCGCCTCGCTTGCCTTGAGCACCATCAAGTATGGTTGTCAACGTTGAGCCATAGCTCAAACCCAACCATCCCAACCTTTGTGCGCTCCACATTCTTCCAATGTCAGATGCCCGCTCCTCCGAGTGACTCCTTTTCCCTACATCTCCATGCCCGTTTTCCCCCAAACGGTCGCGCGTGTGCTGATTGTCCTCAACGCAGCCCCGCTAGGTCCCCCACGTTTGCATGCTAAGTGTTTCTATGAGTGCTTGTCGCGCTCTGATACCATCTGTCACGGACTTAGCTGGATTTGCCTAAGTCGTGCGGCACCCTTGCGTGTCCGTCCGCAAAGGTCAACCTCCCCGAAGCCTCCCATTGTCCCTTAGGACCAACAAAAGAGAGAACGGGTTAGAGAGAACGCCTCAATCGGGATCCACAAGCAAACATCTCCGAAAAACACTTCATAGACAATGCAAATTACAAACAGACTTTACAAGCTCTAAACAGTTGCACAATAAAGGGTAAAATGATCCATTATAGATCGAAAATCTCTCGCACGTATCCACATGACACAACCTTTATTTACAAGCCTAAAGAGGCCACCAACCCAACTAAAATGGGACTATTAAGCCTTCGACCACCCCTCTACATGTTGTATAAGGCATGAACATGCCAAAAGACACGGACATACATAAGCATTACATCAAACATCTTGTTTAGGAGTTTGTCCATGACAGTACGCCTCCAAAACCGCGGGGTGCATGCCACGTCAAGCTCCAATGGTGCGATTATGTGGCCTGACCACCCCAAGAGCTGGGGGTGGTGCCGTTTGCTATTAGGATAGTGTCGTCTGACACCGCTCAAGCACCCTCGAAGACGCCACCTCGTCAGAGAGGTTGTTCCACCCCCAAAGTCAACGGCCATGCCGGACCACAGGGCCCGACCAATTCCCGCATGCGAGTATAAATGCCCGCGACCTGATCCAAGAAAAAGGGGGAGGGGGAAAAATCAATCGATCACTCCACTGACTTGCTCGTCGGAGGGTGATCCCGATGAGGGCCATTTTTGCAGGAAAATACGGTCATCTCACGAAGACGAGCTGCCAACCACCCCAGAGAAAGAGAGACACAGCACGGCATACATAGCGTCCGGATCAGTACACCAAGGAACGCTGATCTGCACCCCATCGTGAGGGCCCAGTCGACCTCGGCATCCAGCTCAGCCGGCAAAAGACTCCCAACATTGACTCATGGACCAGGCCATGCTGATTCATCAGCCACAGCACCTTTGTTCACTAATATTTTGGCGCTAGAAGGAGGGTCATGTCGCGGGAGCATCTGACAGGAATTATCTCCGAGGGAGAACCACCGACCAGCCTCCCTTCCGTCGAACCCAAAAGTAACGACTGACTCATCAGTAGCGTCCAGACTCATCGTCGGGTCAACCAGCTTAGGGGCGTCTCTGTATTGAAGCTCTTGCCAAAGCCTCTCCAGATCGGTTCCCGACCTACGGTTCGCTGACCCAACTCTTGCCCGAGCCTCTCGAGATCGGTTCCTGACCTGCGCCTCTCTGACCTAGCTCCTACCTGAGCCTCTCCAGATCGGTTCCCGACCTATAGCTCGCCAGCCCAGCTTTTGCCCGAGCCTCTCCAGATTGGTTCCCGGCCTGCGCCTCACTGGCCCAACTCCTGTCCGAGCCTCTCTAGATCGATTCCCGACCTACGGCTCGTCGGCCCAGCTCTTGACCGAGCCTCTCCGGATCGGTTCCCGACTTGCGCCTCGCCGGCGCAGCTCTTGCCCGAGCCTCTCCAGATTGGTTCTCAACCTGCACCTTATCGGCCCAGCTCCTGCCCGAGCCTCTCTAGATTGGTTCCCGACCTACACCTCGCTGGCCCAGCTCCTGCCCGAGCCTCTCCAGATCGGTTCCCGACTTACGGCTCGTCGGCCCATCTTTTGCCCGAGCCTCTCCAAATCGGTTCCCGACCTACGCCTTGTTGTCCCAGCTCCTGCCTGAGCCTCTCCAGATCAGTTCTCGACCTATGGCTCGCCGGCCCAACTCTTGCCCGAGCATCTCCAGATCACTCCCGACTAATGACCCGTGAACGCCCCAAGCTCGATTCTTGCTCGGGTCATTCCAGATCGCTCCCGATGGGCGATCCGTCAGCACTCAATTCGGAGTCGAGCTCACAACTCGGTCCCCTGATTCAATTCGGAGCCGAGCTCACTCCTCGGTCCCCAGATTCAATTCGGAGCCGAGCTTACAACTCGATCCCCAGATTCAATTTGGAGCTGAGCTCACACCTCGGTCCCCAGATTCTATTCAGAGCCGAGCTCACAACTCGGTCCCCAGATTCAATTCGGAGCCGAGCTCACAACTCGGTCCCCATATTCTATTCGGAGCCGAGCTCACAACTCGGTCCCTAGACTCAATTCAGAGCCAAGCTCACAAACTCGGTCCCCAGACTCAATTCGGAGCCGAGCTCATAAACTTGGCCCTCAGACTCGAATCAGAACCGAAATTATTCGGTCCCCAGGTCCGATTTAGAGCTGAATATACCCACTCGGCCCCCAGATCTAGCTCTCGTCTCAGCCACGTCTCGCGGCCAATCTAATGCTCGAGTCACATCTCGGCACGATCCAATGCCCGAGCCATGCCTCGCGGCCAATCTAATGCCTGAGTCACATCTCGACCTAATCCAATGCCCGAGCCACGCCTCGCGGCCAATCTAATGCCCGAGTCACATCTTGGCCTAATCCAATGCCCGAGCCATACCTTGCGGCCAATCAAATGCTTGAGTCACATCTCGGCCTGATCCAATGCCCGAGCCACGCCTCGCGGCCAATCTAATGCCCGAGTCACATCTTGGCTCGATCCAATGCCTGAGCAATGCCTTGCAGCCAATCTAATGCCCGAGTCACATCTCGGCCCGATCCAATGCCCGAGCCATGCCTCGCAGCCAATCTAATGCCCAAGTCACATTTCGGCCCGATCCAATGCACGAGCCATGCCTCGCGGCCAATCTAATGCCCGAGTCACATCTCGGCCCGATCCAATGCCCGAGCCACGCCTCGCGGCCAATCTAATGCCCGAGTCACATCTCGGCTCGATCCAACACCCGAGCCATACCTCGCGGCTAATTAAATGCCCGAGTCACATCTCGGCCCGATCCAATGCCCGAGCCACACCTCGCGGCCAATCCAACGCCCGAGTCACATATCAGCCAAATCTAGTGTCTGAGCCACGCACATCGACTATCCAACGCCTGAGCCATGCCCTAGTCACATCTCGGCAACCGTAACTCCGGGCCATGCCAAACTCGTTCTCCGACCTACGACATGTCGGTTTCACCTCGACAGGCCCCTACTGTTCGATCGGCAGAGTCAATCCTGCCCGAGTCAATCCAACCTCGCCGCGTAGGTCTCGCCTCGCCAGTTTTGACGCTTTGGTTTCGCCTCGATAGGCCTCTACCGTTCGATCAGCAGAGTCAATCCTACCCGATACACGGGGCACCGCCCCCCGACAAGTCAATCCAGCCTCGTCGCGCAGGTCTCGCCTCGTCGGTTTCAACTCTTCAGTTTCGCCTCAACAAGCCTCTACCGTTCGACCAGCAGGGTCAGTCTTGCCCGGATCACTAGGCACCGCCCCCCTAAATTACCCTCGATAAATCAATTCGTTCCTCCCATGAAAAGCCCAACGCTGTCATATCCCTCAAACCTAGGCATGTCTCCCAGACCATCAGCAATCCGTCGGCATATTTTGGCCCTATGTGAACCACCGACAAACGTTGCAGACCGACGCAACAACGTACGCCTCCAGAACCGCGGGGTGCATGCCATGTCAAGCTCCAACGGTACGACTGTGCGGCCTGACCACCCCAAGAGTCAACAACCATACCGGACCAGGGCCCGACCAATTCCCACACGCAGGTATAAATACCCCCGACCTGATCCAGGAAAAAGGAGGGGGGAGAAAAATCAATCGATCACTCCACTGACTTGCTTATCGGAGGGGCCGCGTCGGGTGATCCCGACAAGGGCAATTTTTGCAGAAAAATACGACCATCTCACGAAGATGAGCTGCCAACCATCCCGGAGAAGGAGAGACACAACACGACATACATAGCACCAGATCAGCACACCAAGAAATGTTGATCTGCACCCTGTCGTGAGAGTCCAGTCGACCTCGGCATCCAGCTCAACCGACAGAAGACTCCTGATATTAACCCGTGGATCAGGCCATGTTGTCTCATCAACCACGACATCTTTGTTCACTAACTAACGGATACGAATTTACACAAGGACCGGATAATTTTCTGATCCGATTAGAAATTATATTATATATGATGAAAAACACTAATAATTTCATAACTCCTTTGTAATTCTATGTTTACCTTACCGACGATGCAATGTAGTGAGGACCAAATGATCAAGCCACATGCACAGATAAAAGTTACTCTGTCAACAATGAGCTTTCCCATTTCTCCTCCTCCCAACCCTCTCCCTTGTCGTCGTGTCGTCTCCTGAGGCTGGCATTCTCAAACCCTCATTTCTTCTCAACTCCTGTCAACCCGACTCCTGCTTCCCGGATTCAGTCGTCCTCTAATCTAGAGCTCATGCTCGATAACAAGGAGGTCGATGATGCTCGTAAGGCTTGATTTTTGTTAGAAAACGGCGCATCTCATCTACATGTCATATTGGTAATCTTGCATTAGGGTTTTTCTTTCTTTCTTTCTTTCTTTTTTCGATTCATGAATGAAAAGGCATGACCAAGGAGGGCTCTGGTTTCTAGCCTTTGTGCAAGAAACTTATCATTTTCGAGCCCTTTTTTTTTTAGAATTTCTTATGTCTAATCTTTTTCTTCAAATAGCCTGAAAGATTGAAAAACCTATTAAGATTGATAATATTATTATGATAGGCACCATGAAAAATTTACTAGGCGTGTATCTTTATAAATTTTTTAAAAATATTTATCATAATATTTTTGGATTAGATATGGATCTCATAATTTTTTTCAAACAATGACGTATAAAAATATTTCAAACATATACTTCAATCATGAAATGGTGAGCCATATGTTAGAATATTACATCTCTCACGAGCTTGAAGCTAAACTTAAAAATGCTTGGAGAAGCTTCGTCACATTCAAGTCTCTCTATGAGCCTTTGATCAAGGTTCAACGATACAACTAGATTAGACTTGATCAGCTAAACCCTAGAGGGCACCCTAGGGTCTTACCCAAACCCACTGAGGAGTCTGATAGCCCTTTGACTATCGACTATAAGGAACTGGATCCTAATTTGGGTAATTAAATCAGTACAAGTCCTACCCTTAGGTAATGACTGTATCAGTGCCTAAGGGAAGAACGATCTCAAGGATCAAATGGTGGCTTTGACTTCTCAGAGGCATAGTAGGTCTGGTTACTTTCCGAGATTGAGTGTCGTGCAGTAGAAGGGAAATAAGGTAGTAAATATATAGCAGAGGGCCTTCTATGAGATAATTAAATAATATGTTAATGCTCTGAGGTCAACATTTGACACCTCCTATCTCTTTCTCTGTAATGACAAATTGAATTCTACAACTATCTCTTTGGCTAGGCCAAGTGGCCCCTTGGGGAACCTAGGCAGCACTGCTTTGGGGATTTTGATTTTCTCGATGGAAACAAAGAACTCAAGACCGATTGGCTTCCATCTTTGATGGATGATTACTAATTCCAAGGCACAGACAAACAAAGAGCTCTAAATGATGAATTTCTCCTTCCTTTCCTTCTCTTCACACATTGCTATTGGAAACTTTGAAGAGCTGGTTACTCAAGTGGTCAAGTCCTTTCAATCTACAGAGGCAATAGAGATAGGCGATGGCTCCTTCCTACTTGAAAAAGATAATCTAAAGTAATCTAGAGAAGCCAAGAGAGATGGCCCCAAAGCTCATCGCAAGGCATATAGGAAAGTCCTAATCCTCTTTTTTTTTTTTTGCTATGAGACACAAAAATAAGAAAAAGATTAAAAAAAAGAATAATAAGAAGAAGGCCTTTAGTGTCTTCCCCTTCTAACAACACTATGGACACTAGTCCCTCTAATTCTTCTTCCCCTCCTCATATATATTCTTAATGTTAATCCTCTCATGAAATTGCAAGGGGGCCTAAAAAAAGAAAAAGAAAAGTCATTTTAGGATGATGATAAAAACCACAATCTTTCCTTGATCGTCCTTTTGGAAATGCATCTTAATAGATACATAAATTATAATTTCATTATATGTCTGATTTTGGGTTGGTGCTTTCTACGATGCTATCGATATATCTAATGGTATTCTAATTATATAAAGGAATGATCAATTAATGACAGTAGAAATCTACAATAGTTAACAAGCCCTCTACTTCATAGTCGAGGACAGTAAACCTCCTTGGCTTTTTACTATTTATGCTGGTACAAATGCTTATATTTATCGCCCTCTTTAGAGATTGTTAACTAGTGTTAGTTTGGATTCTGTTCCTTAGATGGTTTATGGTGACATGAATTCTATTGCTACTCCAAATAGAAAATTAGATAATATGTCTGTTCTTTTGAATAGATAAGTTCAAGATTTTTATAATTTTCATTTTTGTTCTAGGTTGATTGACTTGGGATTTCATGGTAATTGCTTTACTTGGTGTTATAAGCAGTTTGGTCCTTCTCATGTTTCTACTTGGCTTGATAGAATCCTTACAAATGATGCTTGATGTTCTTGTTTTTCGAATGTTATGATCCAGTATTTACCTAAGATTACCTCTGACCATGCCCCTCTTCTGATCAATCTTAACATTAACCCCGTAGATCCCCGGAGATTCCATCTCTTTTGTTATGAAACTTTTTGCTAATGTCGTTAGAAACTTTATGAATAACTCTCTTTATCTCATCAGGCCTATGTATCTTCATTTTATTCTTTTCAATATAGGAAAGCACATGACCAATTGGAGTATACATAGTATTGAGTCCCTTAAGGATGATATTAGGGACACTCTTAGGAATATAATTGTCCTTGAAAATAAAGATAACCTTACTCATCTCTTGGACAAGAACTCTCTACTCTTTAGAGGCAATCGCATTTAAAGCAATAAACTAGTGGTTGAATGTGATAGACAAAAATACTAAATTTTTTCATAGATTGGTTAACCTCAAGAGAAAGATAAATACTATCTATGCTATCTAGAATAACTCTTAGCCCCCTAGCATGGATGTTAATGACATCCTCTTGGAATTTGTGACTTAGTACCATAGATTGTTGAATGATCATTTGAACAATCCCCTCCTTTACCCCCTTGTGAATCTTCCTAAACTCCATAGCAACTCTCATTCTAATCTTCTTAAGGAGTTTAACCTTTAGAATATTAACCTAGCTCTCTTGGCTCGAATGGATTTACTGTTATTTAAAAAAAAAATTCTAGGAGGACATTAACCTCTTCATTCTTGCTACTTTCAATAATTTTCATAAGTTAAGCTATTATTCCTAAAAGTTGGGGTCAAACTTAAAATTTCTAACTTTAGACCTATTACCCTGTGTACTGTTATTTACGAGCTTCTAACCAAAGTCATATCCCTTAAATCTTCCTAAACTCTATTATAGATCAAAACCAATCTCTTTCGTATGAGGTTGAGATATTCATGATAACATTACTATTATTAATGAGTTAGTGTGCACTATATTTAGGTCTAGAGGGAGAAATCTTCTCATCCTTATTAAAACCGATATTGAGAAAACTTATGATCGAGTCTCTAGAGATGTTATCATTAATATTATGGGTCATATAAAGTTCCCTATGGTGTTCATTGAGTGGATTAAAGCTTGCATCTTTTTTACTAACTTTGCTTATTGCATCTATAGGTCCACTATACCTTTTTCGGTACTACTAGAGGAATCAGGCCAGGGATCCTATATCCTCCTATCTTTTCATCATCGTTTAAATTTTTTTTCTTTAATCTTAGATGAGATGACTAGATCTTTTTAGATTTTGCCTTTTAATTTTAAAGGGATTAAGATCTCTCATCCAATGTTTACTAGATGATGTGGTCATTGTCATTAGGGGTAGTGATAAGTTCTACGAGAATCTCCTCAAGACTTTTGATCAATACTCTAAATTTACCAATCTGAATATCAGTAGATCCATGTCTGACATATACTTTCCTAAGCACTATCACCCTTTCAGTAAGCATAGAATCTGTAGCCTTTTTAATACGAAAGAAGAAAGCTGGCTAATGAAATAATTAGGAACTTTTATCTCTCACAGTAAGCTGCCTAAGAGATATCAAACTATCCTTGTGGACAATGTTCTGAATAGGATCCAAGGGTAACAACAGAACAACATTGTAAATCAAGTTGGAAAGTCTGTTCTTATTAATGTTGTAATCAACTCCATCCCTTTTCATAACTTAATGATTTCTTATATTTTTGACAAAATCATTTGGAAGATTAATAGAGTCTTAAGGAAAATTTTTGAGCCGAAGTGAGTCTAACAAGGTTCCAATCTTATTAGTTGACAATCTATCACTAAACCCAAATTTGAAAGGGGGCTGGGGATCAGAAATCTCCAATTGGTAAAGAAAACTATTATTGCTAAAAGGTTGCTACCTCTTCTAAATAGAGAGAATATTTTATGGGATAGCATTCTTAAAGTCAAATATAGATCATTTTCTCTTTGGTTTCCTTTAAAAAAATACCTTTGTATCTTGATTTTAGAAAGCATTCTCAACTGTTTGAAATCCTTACCGATTGATTTTTGGGTTATCTATCAACATGTGTAAAGATCTTTGACTCAATGTCATACCACTTGTGTAACATTTTAAGTTTTCAAGTGAGTTTAAAACTATTTCTGATCCAATTTCAGGTAACTAGTGGAATGATATTTTTTTTTTTAATTTCAAAATTTTTATCCTATAAGGTAGTTGCTATCCATATATGTCCCTAACCCTAAAGATGATGTATAATACTGATCCCGTCACCCGAGAGGGACCTTGACGACTCAAAGTACGTTGGAAGGCAATTTGAAAAAGTTAAAAGTCAATATTTTTTTTATGAAAATTAACTTAGGAGAAGCTTACTGGTTTTCCAGATTCTTTAGCTCAGTTATACTTAATTCTGTTGTTCACTTTCTTTTTTTTTTTAATATTCTTTTGTTCTTGAAGATACTGGACGGGGTACAGTCTCCAACTTGTTTTTGAATCCATTTTTGAGCATGTGGAAGGGTTCGAGGGAGTGCTGGCTTGTTATCATCATCAATTTTTTATAGACTTTGTAGAATGAACGAAATAATTATCGTTTTCGTAATCGTAAAGACCAAGGGTGATCTCTCTGGTTTAGTAAGATGCTGGTTCTAGCTAGTGAGAATGTGATTCTAATAAACTAGCCTGAGGAGTGTGGGGATCACAGGATGCAGCAAAAGCTGCTACGTTTCCCATCTAGTTATGCTTTGTCTAGCATCTAGTTTTATGCCTTGATGTTATTTTCGGTTTGGCTTTCATCCTCAATCTAGTGGACAGGGCAATCTAGTGGCTCCAGGCTGCTCCACAAGAAAACTAAGCTTGGTCCTTCTTGCTGAAAGTGAAGTTATTTTTGGAAGCCTTTCATTTTGCTGTGCGACAGACAAGGCTTCAAAAACATATGGATAAGATAAGATGCCTCAAATGTTGTTGTGAATCCTCGTGACCTTGGCGTTTGAAGAACATCCTTATCATTTGATAAAAGTGTCGATTGTATAGTGAATGTAACTGGAAAGTTCATTCTCTAGTTGTTTTTGCAAGATATGAGGGTTTAACTCATACATGGTTTTTTGTTGACTTACCCAAATTACAAAGACCTTTACGAGTATTGTGTGCCTCTTGCACAGATGGCAAATAAATCTGTCATTATAAAAGTTATAACTGCTAAACATATAATGCTACCACTTGTAATTGGAATCTATAACATGCACCCCCAACTAAGAACCTACAACATTCATGTTGATGAGCGAACCCAGCAGCATTTGATTGAATCGGCTTCAATATCTGGGAAGTAGTAGTAGGTGATGATGAGCAGGCGACTTCAGTATCCAACCGTACAGTCCGTATGAATCGCATAATAAAGATGTGATAACCGAGTGCCTGTCGCAGCAAAATCATCCGACTCGCTTCTGATAACAACACACTTTAAAGATCCATTTTCCGAGAAACACAAGGAGGAACTGTTGTGGCAGTATAAAGTATTCAAAACTTACATTACGGAAATGACTTGTGGTGAAAGAAATTTGATCAGCTTTATTTTTACTTCCCACAGTGATACTGATACAGACAAAAAATTAAAACAAGTTTACATATCTAAAATGAAAACCAATTCTGACTGCTAAGCCATCTGCTGCCGGTATTGGCCATGGCCAACTCTCTCTACATGGTTTCAACTGCATTCCTTTCCTCCAATGTATATGAAATGAACTGCTTCTAGGAAGGGATATCCTGCAAGTCCTATTCCACCCCTGGTTGTCATTCAGCACACAAAAAGATACTTGATCGCCTACAAATCATTCCCAAGCCGTCGGCAAACTTGACCAGCTTTTCGAAAATGTAATCTAGCATGCAAGTGAATGCATGAATGAAAAAGATGTCATTAAAAGGCCGATGAAAATTCCTTCCTCGAAAGGCCACTTTATCATTTCAACTCTTTGCACTTGCAGAAAGAAGCCTCATCCAAAAATTGCCAGAGATAAAGTGTGTTACTATCTGCTAACAAGCCACCCTGATTTGAAGATGACATCTTGCTTGAAATTACGGCCACGAGCTGACGTAGACTCCCCCAGCCGGCGATAACACTGAATCAACAAAAGAACAGTGTGTAAATGTTGAGAACAGGGGGAACTTATTTCTCTCGTCGTGTCAAAGTACGTGCTTTAGCTAACAAGATGTGTGCTGAGATAATGCTCCATGGCAAATTCAGCAGTCAGCACTGGCACATCATATGTATGCTTCCCAGTTGGACATGTAGATACATTGTGTCCATCGATTAAACATGACAACAGATCAACATTTTTGAAGGACAGCACTGAAGCAGCTAGTTTTACATTCATACATTTTATCTTTGTATCTGTTCAAACAGATGACTTGCAACATTAAAATGTTAGCCATCACATAGGAAAAATGATATGTAGAATGCATTTTAGTCAATTTGATGTACCCTGATATGTAAAAGTTCATTCATTATATGCATATAATTGCTTGACCAGTATCTATTGCTAATATCATCTCATCAGCCTGTTTATCTTGCAGATTTTTGGACTTTACATACCTTGTAACAGACAACCGAATCATCGGGATACATTGCAAAGAGCTTGGTGCCAAGGCGTGAGCGGCAAGAATCACAGATGCTCTCATCATTTATCTGAACATGCCTTGATCTCTCCTCGAATCTTGCCATCCGTGCATCTAGATTTATTGCACGTGAGAGATTATGAACAATCTAATCAAGCAAGAAGATAAAGAGTTATGACTTCCCTGACCAGCTAGCAAGCATAATACAGTTATAAAATGGAATTTAACTAACAAAAATGGGCAAGGTAGATGTGAGTACTATTTGTGGAGACCTTTGTGGGAACTAGTGTCTCTTATTATCCCACAAGTAGATTACAAAAAGGATTGCAAGCTTAGTACTGGATCCCTTCCCTACTGATTAACTGTCAGACAGCTATATACTGCTCCTTCAGGCAGTACATAGCTGGTACTAACCAGGAAAAGAAAAGAAACAAATTGATGCAAATAAAAACTCCCACCAACAACAATGATGGCCAAAGCAGGTTTGGACCTTATCTCTATGACCATGATTGAAAATAATGCAAAGAACCTTCCTAATTGCTCTTTTCATCTTTTTACCACTTCACCAAAAAAATTTAAAAACTTGCAGACTGGCTAGAATCTACCATTGCTTTTCGGCCACCAACAGCAACCTTGTGATTTTGCAAAGTAAATAAAGGTTAGTCTGGTCATTGGTGGGAAGACCACAAATATATAACTTACTGAATATGCATTATTGTTAAGAATAAACAAAATCTTATCAGGTAACATGTTTTCTATTTAATTTGGTTTGACAAAGAAAGTTTTGCTTTTGAACTGAGATAAATAATTATTATCTAAGAGCACAACAAAAACATGTTACAGATTCTTGTTTATCTTTATCAAGGCAAATTATGTTAATAGTATATTAAACAAGTTAAGGTGGTAGACCAGGTAAAAAAGAAAGCAAGTGTACAAATTCAACAACAGACGTGAGAAAACCAGTTCATATGGTCCCAACAAAAATTGACAGACATGAAGAAAGATACAATGTTAAATTAGGTGTACGAAAACATGTTCCCAGCACATAAAATACCATCACTTTAGTAAACTAAAACAAATGACAGAAGAATATACATAAAAAATGAAAGGATTTTGATAGGCTTAATAATACACAAAGCTAATGCCGGTCCCAATCACGGATTAAAATGATGAAGAGTTGCCTTAGGCCATTGACATCCAGTGGAAAATTATGTCAAATCATGAATATGGATAGGCTTAATAATAAGAATTTCTAATTTCCCAAAAAACCTAAAAAGGAATGTCGTAATTGGTATATCCTGGAGACAGCTTATCATAAGGGGATGAATGCATGTATATCACAAACAAAGGGATGGATAGATATCTCTTTTCCAAGCATAATAACAAAAAAGAGCTTTCAGTTGCAAGATTTTCAATACTCACAAGTTTTCTTGGCATAGTATTCCTTTTAAAAGGAATAACTCAAATCAAAAAGTAAATGGCTATCAACAGCTGGATATATGAATGTCAACTATACCCATGATACACAATTTATATTGTACAGACCTCAGTGACCGTGACTCAGTCCACTTATATCAGTTTTATAGAGTCTGATATTGTGATATCATCAAACTTTGATCGGTTGATTGCTGGTAGTATAGCTATCCTAACTGAAAATGTCTGTCTACAGAGGCTCATTGCATCAAGCAGATACTGGCATATATTCTGGTTATAGTGCTAAATGGAACTAACTTTTCTGTACCACCACTAGTTAGTCATATCTACCTGCCCTTGGCAATGATGATGCTCTCGAGCTCTTAGCATTCTCAATATCGTATCTGATGCAAGCTGCAGAGGCATCTCAGGTGACAATTTCTGCAACACCAATGCAAAATACCATAGTCAATTGTTAGAAGTTACAAACTAAAGCAGAACCCATGAGTACGTGATAACAAATAACTTTTGCAAATGTTGCATGACATCATAACATTAGGTTGCAGACATTGCTATATCAAGCAACCTCCAAAGATCAGAGAGTAAAGAATAAGGAGATATATGGTGACATCCATTTAGCAGCTTAGATATTATCAACTCATCTTGAGAAACTCTTAATATCTTCAAAATGTAGGCAGAACTTTAGAGTTTCGCTGACACCAACAGTATCTACATTCCAAGGCAGATAATAGCAAGGATGAAAAAAATGTGAAATTTTTCTTGCCCTGTTTGACCAAGGCAACATTTGCAAAGTAGGGGACCTTGACTAAAATTTTAAATTTAAGGTGTTCAATTCCTTCATGTAGAAGAAAACCTTGACTTTGGAATATGGCAACAGTTATGTGGGCCCATTTTACATCAAATAGGCATCCCAAACATAAAAAATGAGATAAATATCAAAAACAGAAATACAAAAAAGAAGATAAAAGGTGAAAATTCATAGAAGAACATATGGAATGATGATATAAAGATTAAACATAATGATGCATGAATACATATGGTAGCAAAATAAGTACTAGAAAATATGTGCACACATCAATGTCTATCAATAGTGAATTGGGAAATAACACTGCTCACAACAAATAACTTTAGAATCTTAGTATCACATCAATAATGGATCATGCAACATTCTACCCTCGCTAATGTCACAGCAAGATCATTGATAAAAGTACTATAGCAGTATACCTATTGCATTCGAACAATAATAACCACAGAGTCATAGTGAAGAGTGTCTTTCCTGTGATTGCACTCCACTTAGTGCATCATGTTCAACAACATATAAATGCAAAGATCCATAACAAAATAGTTTGGACCTCACATATATTAGATGAAAGAGCATTCAATTAAGCAGATAAAAAATGAATCCTATACTCAGGTAAAAGATATTCCTTAATTATTAAAATTGTAGAACAAGTTACAGAATTTAATAATAATTACTTGAAAAGATGATTGACATCATCCTTAGCCAACCACTCAACAATGTGTTAAAAATTGGAGGAAGAATCCTTTGGACACCACTTTTTTCTCTCTTCTTTTCAAGCATGTGGACATATCGTTGCTGGCCAATGAAGTCTAATGCTGAGTAATGATGGTGCATAAAGCAGATTTGATCTGGAGTCAATCAAGCCAAGGCTTCTATAAGATCGGGTCTAGACACTTCTTGTGTCTTGGATGCATGTTTTCAGCCTTTGGACAGTATAGGTAACAGTAGCCTGTTCTTGAAAGGATGTGGAATGAATTCTTGCTTCAAATAAATGTCATACAAGTCATACAAGTACTATGATTTGTAGACCAACAAGTCTCCTTCAAGATGGAAAAGCATTGAACCCAATCAACTAAAGAATCATGGAAACTTTTTTCACTTCTAAACTCACCATCCATAAGGATTGTCCGTCCAGACTCTCTATGAAGTCCATACTCCATACGACTGGTTCTATGGCATTTTTTTGGGGTTAAGCAGTTGGTTTTTGACCCCTCATTACAAAGGGCAACAGAAGAACTGATTTCTTGACTCATTTTTATTCCTAGTTAGGTTGCGAGAGTTGGAGCACCGATAACTCGGCATATGCCATCTTGTAATCATCCAAGATTATGATTTGACAATTACTCCCATAACCAAGGTTCAATCGGCCATGCTGGTCGGTCGGCCAACGGTACAGTATGTACCACTTTGTACCAGCATACCAACACACGATATATTGGGGCATGCCGATGGGGACTCGGGTGATCCGCATCTCGATCACCCATCGACCGTCAGACCAGTATGTACTGATTCAGACAGTACAGCAAACCTTGCTCATAACTGTCAAGAACATTAATTAATTAGTACTAATACCTAGGACAGTGATCAGAGCAATCCATTTTGACCCTTTGCAAGGATTGTTTGGCTACAAGAAAACAAATTGAGGATCAAATAGCTTCTAAAGCTTGGGCTCAATTGGAGCATGTTTTGGCCATCAAATCAACACTTTTGGATCTGCTTAGTGGCAATTCAAAAGAGAAGCAAAAAGAAACTTTGTGAAACATATGACTGCTTATTTAAGTCCAGAAGCATGACTTATTTGAAGTCCAGAAAATTGATTTCTTAGGAATTGATTAATTTCATCAATTTCTCATCGTGAAAGATGTTCAAGTCGTGAAGCTTGATGTAGCGGCATTAGATTTTGACAAAGGCACCATCACCTCTCCACTGCATGCCAAGCAGGAAGTAATGACGAAGATCAAGAAAAGTATAGGATGGATTTAGGAGTAAAATTTTGATACAGAATGAATCAGCTTAATTTGCCAGAGTTAATCAATCCAATGCTACAAAAGTTGGGATCTGAGAGGAAGGCTGGTATATTGAGATGTGTGTTTTCAGCCAGTGGACGAAATGGATGGTGGCAGTTCTGTCATGGAAAGGTAGAGGATAAGTTTGCATCCAACAGGAGCTGCACAAGTACTGTGATCTGGATACCAGCAAGTCTAATTTAAGATGAACATGGACTGGATCACAAACAACTTAAGAGTCACATCCCAAGTCAACAAAGGGGTGTTGATGGCCCCTGTTTCTCAAACACTATTATTACAGAGTGTTTTTATGTAACAAAAAAAAAATCTCAAGTTGATTCTAAAGATTTGGAGAGTTCGAACATAAGTAGATCTATATAAGCAAGCTTGTAAGTCTCTCAAGGCTATATTTTTACTATTGTTATTCTCTTTTCTGAACATTGAACAAATGGTGCATGGTCAGGACAAGGGATCAAATAGTGAGCTTGTCATTGAAGTACATTTAGTGTTATCTTCCAAAAACCTCCAATAACAAAATTTTCTCAGCCTACGTAATCAGGCCACCTAGAATAGGTAGTTTACACTCTTCCTAACATATTAACCTTCCAGAAAGTGGAAGTTGATAAGGCCCAAGGCATTGAAGTGCTAAAATCTTTGGAGTTCAAAAGGAAGTTGCAAGGTAGGTTCATGATTTAGAGATGCAAAGTGCACCTGTTTGTGAGAATCATTGAAAGGATAATCGTAGAAATGAAAAAAAAAAAATTGTTCACTGATATTAAAGAATAATGATATGTTCTTATCTCCCATGAAGAAACATTGTGATAATTCATACATGTGACTGCTTGAGTTTGGCTTGTCATCTGATAAAAATACATACTGTCTAGGTTACAGTGGTAACTACATTTATAGCATGAGAATAACTTCTAAATGCAACAGGAATGAAGAGGCCCTTGACGTCCAATTATGAGGTAAAATTTATGTTCCGATGGCCATATAAGCGTAGCAGAATTCAAACTTGCCGAACTGGATATACAATATTATACATTTAAATCAAACAAGTTCAGATAGTTATGTAAGCATCATGGCATATTGAGCCGCAATATATGCCACAAAGAATCTATACTCATCAGATCATCTCACTGTAAGTCTTATATTATTTTAAGCAATTGGCTACACCATGAAAGGGATCCTCAAGAGAATTAAAAATATATTTACAAAGATAGTTAGGCAGCTACCCAAATGTCAAAACCTCAAAATGAGGTACCCGTGCAATTATGACCTTTGTCTGATCAATGATATATGCTTAGACTTCTGTCCTAATTTGAGATTGCAAACATGTCACTTGTAAAAGAAAATTAAAAGAAGCAAAATCTACTCCTTGAGAATTTTGTGCTCCGTAAAAAATTGTCATTTTGGTACCTCTAACACTTGCAAGGGGTCAAGTAATACACCACGATTATGAAGAAGTCGAACTGCAGCTTTAAACATTGGCTCTTTCCCTTCTTCTGGATTCAAATACATATCCAGTAACCTTGAGTAAAATGGACAAATAAAAAAGATAAATTCTGGAGTCAGTATGATATTTGAAAATAATAAAGAGCATGACAATAGGTAAATTAATAAAACTTACTCCATATAAGCATCATTTCTACCAATCTCTGCACAATATTGTTCAGCAGCTTCACTATTTTCCAGCTTTCTTAAGCAAGGCACAATCAGAAATGTTTCAGGTGAAGATAGAGCGAGCAAGTGATCAATTAAGTACAAGAATATAGAAATTCTGAGTCTATGTGTCTGATCTTAGTGGTCCATATGCGAACAGGAAAAGTTATTCAAATGATTCTTACATAGCCAGAATCTGTAGCACCATCGTCTCTTGTCCCATCTTCCTGTACAGGATTGCCTGCCATAAACAGCTAATAGTAAGTATGCACTGAATCACATAGTAAACAACTTTTGTGCAAGATATTCCCCCCAGAAGAATAAGACATGCAAGTGAAATCAAATGTATTATAGACAATTTCAACAATAACTATTTGCACCTACCACCTAGTACCAATTTTTCAAATAAGAAAGCAGAACTAAAATTCAGAGAAGCTTATTAGCAAGCATGCTAAAGACACAGATGAAATAATCAACATGGATAGAAAAAAATTAAAAATTCAAGTATTGCTTGTTAAGCAAACTACTGGAGAAGTATCTATGCTATATGCAACAAAGGAAAGAAAATGCATAATATGGTACTTCAGAACCAATCATGCAAACATTCAAGTACACAAGTCTTCTATAAGTATGTCCATGGAGTGATGATATGTAAAAGCCAATGATTTAAAAAGCGTTAGGCGCCAAAAGGCACTAAGGTTTAAAAATGCCCGAGGTGCTAGGCGCTCGCCCAAGCGAGCACTTGAGCGAAGCGAGGCGCTAAAATATAAAAATATATAATATAATTAATATAATTATTTAAATAAAAAAATACTATTAAATTAAGAAAATCGAGTACAAAATCACAATGTCATATTAAAGTCTTAAAAATCAAAACAATAAAATTTTACATCAAATCTATTGAGTTGCTCAGTACATTTGCCATTTATTTTGAAACCTAACAATAATTTTAAATAAATAAAAATTAATAGTATTAAAATTAAAATAATATATTATTAATCTAATAAATAAAAATATTATTATTAGTATACAGTTAGCAGTATACTGTTAATATACTATTAACAGTATAGTGAGAAGAATGTGAGAAGACCGAGGCTGCTGAGGTAACGATAGCAGTAGCTAGAGCGGGAGCGGCGAGCGACGATGGCAGCGGGAGCGGCGAGCAACAACGAGAGTGGGAGCGGGAGCGGGAGCTGCAAGCGGCAGCGGGAGCGACGAGTGACAGCGCAAGCGACGACAACAACGACGAGAAGTCGGCAAGCAGCGATTGTGGCAGCAGCGAGTAGCGACAGTAGCGGGGGGCAGCGATAGTGGCAACGGCACCAGAGAGCAACGACAGCAGAAAAGAAATCTCGACAGCAAAATCGCGAGTGTTAAGGTTGGGGAAGTCGGGGAAATTGCGATAGGGAGCCTGATATTGGTGATTTTAGTTGGTTCGATTGAACCAACTAAAGCACCGGAGACCGAACCAGGCGTAAAACTGGTTTGGTCGCCTGGTCTAACTTGGGCGCTCACCCGAGCCACGGAGACCGAACCAGACGTAAAACACTGGTTCGGTCGCCTGGTTTAACTCAGGTGCTCGCCCGAAGCGCCCGGCGCCTGGGCTCGTGCGAGCGCCTCTTTGAAGCGAGGCGCTTGGACATGAAGCAAGGTGCTCGAGCCTCGCCTCGCCTCGCCCGAGCACCCGAGCACTTATTGAAATCGTTGGTAAAAGCACAATAACCATCATTCTAAAAGACAGCCGCTACGGTAGAACATACCTTCCCAAAGATTGACTGGCACAACCCATGTCACCAGTACTCATATCTCAGGGCACACTTACATAAAATTTAGCAATTTAGCAAAATAAATAAATAAATTAGCATTTTAGCTAAATTGGACACACTACCACTAAACAAAAACATGGCCACTAGACATTCTTGCTTGACTTGCAGATAACCAATACAACACTACTTCAAGTAATAACTTTTCAGAGCAATAACATAATAATTCGTGAAGCTAGCATACCAATATTGAAAATGTCAAATATCCCCATGTGATTCTTAACTAAGGAAAAACTTCATTCATATTGCTCACAGAAGATAGTATCTAATTCCCAAAGCATAAGAAAAGCATAGAATAACACAATTATTCAAGATGGAACCTTAAATATTCAATTAGATAACACCTCCAAATAAAAAAAGCAATTAAAAGTAAATGAACTTTTTCTAGCCATATAAACATTGAATTTGACATCAGCTCCAAAGAAAAAGCAGTTAAAAAGTAAATTAACCTTTTCCAGCCATAATTCTGAGTCTTCTATAACACCTAGTACTTCTTCTGGATCATACAAGTCTGAAGCCTGTAAAAATAACTGCAATCTATCCCTGACCGAATATCCATAGTTCTTTCCAAGTTCAGTGTTGGATATATTCAACTCCTCTTGGTTTCTAGCATCATAATTTTCATAATTGAGGCCAGTTTCAATTGTTTCAATTGCTGTTCTGGCTAAAGAAAGAGCATATAAAGTATGAAATTGGGTGTCATCGCAGTCTTGATCTTCAATCAACCATTGCAGATATCTACACAAAAGTTATCAATCTAAACAATAAGAAAATGAACAAATTGGGCAAATATATGACTGGTACACAATAGTTTTCAGATGAATGTACAAGATAAGCATACTAACAATAGACCATGAAATGCAATTAAAGTTGATCATCGTAGAAAAATCAAGGATATAAGATAGGCCAGATTACTTTAAGCAAAAGAAGACATGGTTTATTTCCAAGTTGTGATTAAATTTCAAATTTAGATTATTTTAGAAGTTTTACCATCTTCAAGTTTCCAGCGAAAGTAGGTACTTGATTAGGTGAAATATTAATAAACGACTATTTAAAAAAAGGCAAACATTTTTGAGATGGATGCTAGACCCCACATCATAGGCCAAGAGGACTGACAAGATTATCCTAAACCATAGACGAAACCATTTAGTTTATCAAAGCCTAAAGCCCACAAAGGGAAATATGGGAGAAATAGCAGGTGGTATATGAACCTATTCTGCAGTATGGTTAAGAAAATGGATAACTATAACCAAGCCATATGGTTCAGTACTAATCCTTCGTCAGACTAAAACCACCAAAATATACATACCGGTCTGACTGCTATTTGAAACCTTGGTTGGAGGCATCTTGTCTCCATTGTTAGATCAAGGCAATATAACACGAAGAAGGTCAGGTTGCTTGGGTGGTGAAGGCAGCAAGTTCCTTTGGCTGCATGAGTTTAGAGGGAGAGGAGGGATGAAGGGACACCGTCAAAGAGACAAAGATATGCCACACTATTTTTAATCCAACTTTTCAAATACAAGCATTAATGCCTTCACTGTCACATCAATTTAAAGGCTCATACATAATTGAATATGTTCTGTGGGTCATTGGATCAAAACATTGATAAATATCCAATTCTGACTAGACTAAATCAGGTTAGATGTAACTAACTATTTGACCACTTGCACGTGACAATTGCCTCTTAGAACATTGTCAATCCTTGCCGCTTTTACTAATTTTACCTAACTCCACAGGTTCAACAATTTGGGTGCCACCAATGGAAAAAAAAAATATTCACCCCACAATCCAAATAGGTCAATGTAGGCCGACTCTGATCCTCAACCTGTCAGTAATCTCAAAATCCAGACCTGTAGCCTGAACCAATCCTGGACATACATGCCATGCTACATTTATTAAAATATTGATGTTGGCATCCTGATTAATGAAGAACAGCTACTAGGATGATTTAGAATCAATTGGAAGTGAACTTCAAACAACTTGGAAAAAAGAACAACCAACGGACAATATTTAAAGTTTACTAACAGCTCCATACTAATAAACATTTACACTCAAGTATCATAATAAAAGCTCTTTATTTACTGTTTCAATTTAAACAAACCAGGAGTAGCCCAATCATACCTCTGATGGATCTCAACCTTTCTTGGATCAACAGATGAAAGAACTTTTTCTGCAGACATTGTCACTGGTTAGTGCACTAACATGATAGAATCATTGCTGCTCTTGGATCAATAAAGTTATCAAAACAACCAAAATTATATATATAGAGTTGAGCTAGAATCCTATGGAAGATCCTATCACCTCAAAACAATCACAGAGGCTCTAAATCAAGTTCCATTAAGCATGATCTCCATTAAATACATTTAGAAATTAAGTTCAAGTTCACATGAGAAAAAGCGATATCCACATGTTCATATTAAAATACTCTTTCTTTAAATGATTGATATGCATATGTTCATAGCAAAAGACTCTTCTATGCATGATTAAATCAGAAGATTGGTCATAACAACAGAAACACATTGTCTCATCCAGAACCAGAAGTACAAAGTACTATAAAATATAAATAACATAAGTATAATGCTCTAATTCTGCTAACTTCACTTCTTTTATTTCTAATAGATGTTAACAAACACGAACTTGTTTCCAAGATTACTAGTGGACATCCAAACAAAAACAGTTTATTTGTTGAAACATAGTAATTACCAGGAGAAAGCTGATTAGTCCTTTTCTCTGATGTTAAAACTTGAATTGCAAGATTCTGGTCAACATCTGCAATCTAAGATTAAAAAAAACCCGAATAACTTGTTAACAAAGAAACATTTAAGGTATAATAATCTAACTAGTAAATATGCACAATCTCTGATATAACAGACCCATTCAAGATGTTCCAGTACGAGATCTTGATCAGAAGATTCTTGGAGTAGCTTTGAAGCTTCATTAGCAGCACTTTGTTGACCAGAACTTAAATCTGTACAAGAATTTAGAGAATCACATTCATCGGAGCTTGCAGGGTTTTTCCATAACCCGGTCGAATAATTTTTGGCCAACATACGCCAGATAGTGAGAGCTTTTGAGCACATCCCTTTACTGGCATACAAGAATGCTAGTGTCCTTAAATGCTTTGAATCATCTAACAGTGTTTCCAATTCCTCCTGCAATGGTAAAAGCAGAAGCAAGGTCATCCTTCAAACACCTCTCTGAGAAAGTACCCAATCAGATTTTAGTCCATGGGTGAACCAGGTTACGCTGATTAATAACAAAGTCAAATAGTGCATGGTCTAGATGTCCATACTCAATTCTGTCTGTGCATCTAGATTCTGCACTCAGTTCCATTGCATAGCTGACCTCAAGATATCTCTATATCTGTATTAAATTGAGCTGTCGAAAAAATACATACCACAATGCAGTAGTTCTGCGATGAAGCAAGTTTCTCCATATCATCAACAAGATTGAGTGCTCTATAGAGGTACATCAGAAGAGTATCTACACCCTCCTTCACTGGAGGGTTTAAATCCCAATCCCGAGAAACACATAGATACCTAGATTAAACAGAACATTATTTGCTTCAAGACATATTAAAACCTCAGGGTAGATTATGAGTAGACATCATATAAATGAAGATAAAGTGTGCATCAAGATTTGAAAACAATGGACTACCACTAGCATTCATTAAAAAATACCTGATGATATTTTTAATTGCTAACTCCAAGAGATCAGCTTTGCTGGGTGGATTTAAAAGAAACACCTCATCAGCAGCAGTGTCTACACCTGCTTTCTTTAAGAACATAGCTCTCTGGATAGCCATCAGTCCATCATCAATTACTTGCTCAAGAGGTACTGGAGGAGGATGCAGCCCCCAGTACCGGTTCCTTGGTACCTGGAACATGCAGGGACAAACATTTACCTCTGACAATGTGCACAATATATGAAATATATATTGAAGAAACAGACTAAGTGATATCTATGAGGGACCCAAAAAAAATTCTTATCAGTTGATGGATAAACTGCACCTTCCACACTGTGTTAGCAACAATGACAAAAAGGTGATAGAAGCATTTTAATAAAACATATGTAGCTTGGTCGTTCAGAGGGAAAAAGCAACAATATTTGTCATGAGTAACAAAGCAACACAAGCCTATCACGGAATTATGTTTCTCATTACCACATACATAATGTGAAAGTAGTGTTACCTGGAGTTTGGTGTTCAATCTGATGAAGCATGGTGGAAAACTGTAAAACATGGTACATATCACCTTCCAATAAAATGGACAACTAAATGCTTTGTTGATTATTTGGGTAAAGAATGTCCCAACTATTCAAGATAAAAAAGTTAAAATCTTTATTGCTATCAATTAAAACTATTCAAGATTAGGAATTGATTAATTTTAACAATTTCAACAAAATCTTATGTCAGAGGCCCTATTCAAGTTACTGTCCAAATCAATCCCAACACAAGAACCATCCTTGCACACATTACCACATACATTAATGTAAAAGTAGTGTTACCTGGAGTTTTGTGTTCAATCTGATCAAACATGGTGGAAAAATGTAAAACATTGTATAACATATCAACTTCCAATAATATGGACAACTAAATGCTTTGTTGATTAGTTGGGTAAAGAAATGTCCCAAGTCCCGACTATTCAAGATAAAAATGGTTATATACTTTCTTGCTATCAATTAAAACTATTCAAGATTAGGAATTGATTAATTTTAACAATTTCAACAAAAGCTTAAGTCAAAGGCCCGATTCAAGTTATTGTCCAAATCAATCCCAACACAAGAACCATCCTTACAAGAAGAGCACATCAAGTATTTTAGAAGGGCATAAATTATTTTTCCAAACAATTCTGGGTGATATTTGGACACTAAAATATTAGTTTCTAAGTACAACTTTACTAGCTATCAAAATGCTTTGTTTAAATTTTCTATTATATATTTTAAAAACAATTAACAATGTAGACCATTTAGGTTATTGAGATTTCATGTGCACCAATCTACTAAAAGTTACATTTTCGTTGGCACATAAATATTATATATAAATGACAGTGCACAAAATGCTTTACCCCTAAAAGAGGTGAGACTAAATATTAAACACTCAATAACCAGATGTCAGATAATTGACCTTAACATGCATGAAGACCCACTCTATAAGTGTCAAATATCATCTTTCTAATTTTTCATATGCTAGCACCCAAGGTCTGCTGTACCGAAGTGTACCGCCCGGTACCGTACCGGGCGGTACGTACCGGTCCGACAGGTTACCGGTACACGGACCGCCCAGTACCGTTACAGTGCTACAGTATTATACTGTAGCAGTGCTACAATGCTACAGTACGAAAAAAAATAAAAAATTATTCGGTACGCCCTGGTGTACCGCTCGGTACGCCCTGATGTACCGCCCTGTCACAGACAAACTTCGAAACAGGATGTTTGATGTAATGCTTATGTATGTCCGTGTCTTTTGGCATGTTCATGCCTTGTACAGCATGTAGAGGGGCGGCCGAAGGCTTAATAGTCCCATTTTAGTTGGGTTGGTGGCCTCTTTAGGCTTATAAATAAAGGTTGTGTCATGTGGACACGTGCGAGAGATTTTCGATCTGTAATGGACCATTTTACCCTTTGTTGTGCCACTGTTCAGAGCTTGTAAAGTCTGTTTGTAATTTGCATTGTCTATGAAGTGTTTTTCGGAGATGTTTGCTTGTGGATCCCGATTGAGGCGTTCTCTCTAACCCGTTCTCTCTTTTGTTGGTCCCAAGGGACAATGGGAGGCTTCGGGGAGGCTGACCTTTGCGGATGGACACGCAAGGGTGCCGCACGACTTAGGCAAAACCAGCTAAGTTCGTGACAGATGGTATCAAAGTGGGACAAGCACTCATAGAAACACTTAGCATGCAAACGTAAGGGACCTAGCGGGGCTGCGTTGAGGGCAGTCAGCACAAGCGCGACTGTTTGGGGGAAAACATGCATGGAGATGTAGGGAAAAGGAGTCGCTCGGAGGAGCGGGCATCTGAGATTGGCATTCAGAGGAATGGCCAACCCTTCGCGCAAGAGGCACCACGAGAACAGGCAAGCTTGGAAGAATGTGGAGCGCACAAAGGTTGGGATGGCTGAGTTTGAGCTACGGCTCAACGTTGACAACTATACTTGATGGTGCTCAAGGCAAGCGAGGCGCTTGGTAAAGGATGAGACCATGCAAGGTGGAATGAGTTGCTCAACGACCAAAAGAGTTATACAAAGCTCACAGAGGTGAGGGGAATTGCTAACTCGAAGAATTTGGTACTCATGCAAGGGCTTGTATGCGGACGATGGAATGTTCGCGACCATCCCAAGACGACCGAAACTCGGCGCCATGGAGCATTGAAACTTTCTCTTCGGCATGTGAAGGATACGTCCGTAGGAGGCTGGAGTGTGCAACGAGTTCAGCATGTTGCTAGGCCTTGAGTGGTGCAGCGGGGGCTGTATTGACGTGGAATCGCAATCTAGCAAGTGCATTTGCAGGAGGCAGAACAATGCATAGTTTGTTCAGCAGATCGGAGTAGTCCAAGGGGATGGTGGTCTCCGAAACGAAGAGAGATGTTGCTACAATGGGACAGTTATCCAGGAGGGATAAGTCCTGTCTCTCTAGAGGGAGAATCATGTGAGACGGACCTCACATGTTGAGGAGGAGTACCTCAACAAACAACAACTCCACGAAGCTCGATGGACTGAGCAAGCGGCAAGGAGTCGTCGCATGATCTCGCTTGAGAGAATGCATTGGTGGATGCATTGCGAGATCAAGTGGGGGAGCGACCCAAAGCAACTTAAATGAAGGCACACTTGGAGTCGATGTGGAGATCGGACTCAAGGTAGAGCTGACCCGTGGAATGGTGGGCACGAGGGCCACCATCAACTCAATGCAAAAACGAGGAGCGAAGCAACTTGAGTGTAACTTGGCGAAGTACCCAAGCCGTATGCAAGGGAGCCAGCATAGAAGTTGGAACATGGAGCGGAGGCACAGTGCTTTCCTTAGACAGAGGTCAAGGACATGAACTCTTGCAGAGGCAAGAGTAGAATCATGTTGTTCTATGGGTCCTTCATTCTGACGGAGCGGACTCATCTTGCATGGTGCCAAAGACGAAGGGAGCTTCTGGGCACATGCACCTTATCTCAGAGGAACATTTGATGGAGGAACTAAGGCGACTCAATTTGCGGAGGCGAAGTTGAGTTCAGAAGGCCTTAGTACGGGGCAAGAGGACCCAGAGGCGGGTACTCTTAAAGAATATGCCATAGTGTTGCCATTCAAGTTGCCATGAAGGAAGCGGTGCGCAGCGGAGATTGTGCTGGTAGGGGCAGAGGCCCAGGACCCAGGCAATGGTGCACAAATTATAGTGAAGTCGGTGGACTTCGGGAGCTACTAGGCGACGAACTGTCCTAGAGCGGTGCTTCATCTAGGTGTGACCCAAGAGTGGGTGGATGAAGGTCGATTGCCAAAGGAGCGAACAAAATCGAAGGTGGAAGAGACCCTGCGATGTATTGACAGAGGCCACATATGGAGGCTTCACAATTCGAGTTTATTCCACAAGGATCAGAATGCAATGGAGATGTCACCAGGAGGCGACATGGTGCAGCGGATCATGGTGGAACAGTTCGTGGCAATGCGATACACACGACCTTGAGCCCGTGAGGGATTAGATCATATGGAGGTATGATCGGGAGCTACTGGGAGCTCCACTTCGGTGAACAACACGACGGCAAGAAGGGCTATGGACTCAAGGAGTGAAGGCCATGGTACCGCAGAGGCGGGTCTTCCGGGCGTGCATCGAATTTTGCATCGGATGAAAACCTTGGTCATCAGCATATGGGGGCTGGGTTCCACCAAGGGAAAAGTTCGAATGCAAGTACCAGTGAGTTCCATGGGAGGAACTTGATCTTGCAGAGGTATGATCGAAGCAGCTGGAGAGTTGGACTGCTCCAGAGCTCATATTCGCTTAAGGGAGCCCGACAAGTCAGAGGACAAGGTCGAGTAAGCGAACGTTGCTACCAAGGAAGCTAAGGAGAACAGAATCGGTACAAACCCTACAATGCGATGGCAAAGGCCATGCATGGGAGTTGCAGTCTGTCTTTCCATCGACCAAACGGACTGCTTGGAAAACACAGAGGTGTTGAAGTAGGGGGTGGAAAGGGGCGAGGAAGCAACGACGAGTCCAGAGGGACTTAGCTACCTAAAATCAAGCATCAGTTAGAATGGAGGTGGACTCAGAGGAGCGTCATGGAGACATATCTACTGATCGTGAAGAAAAGGGATGCAGATGCGAGGCAACGGATAGTAGGGCCATGGGAATGGCAGCGCCATGGTATCGCAGAGGCGGGACTTCCGTGAAAGTCATTGATCCCTTTCTCTCCTAGAGGGAGAGCGCTTAGTCGTGAAAGGGACCGAGGAGGTGGAGAATGTAGAGGCAATCTTCAAGTACCGAGACAAGGCTGAAGGGCAGAGGCCGAGGAACTTCGTAAGACTGGTGTCAATGTGCTTCTCATCAAGATAGCCGAAAGTGAAGGACTTCGGGTTATGCAAGAGTGCATAACCAAGGAACGAAGCAGGTAGTACGCGGTGCTGTTCCTTTGCTACTCAGCGGAGTAGGCGGCAGGGTTGATGGAGAAGACAGTACAATCCCAGAGGCAACCAAACCTATGAGAGAATTACTCCAAGTTGGGGTGAAAACTTCCTGCATTCCAGAAGTTCGATGGCATTGAGAAGGTGAATCACAGTAGCTAACTCAACGCCAGGAGTGCAAACACTTCAAGTGCTTCAGAAGTGTGAGCAAAGAGCAGGCGAAGACCAGTAACCAGCTCGATGCATGGAGTACAACCTCGAGGAGGCGAGCGAAGTCAAGTAACCTTTGCCTTCTCAACTCTCAAGAGAATGGGCGAAATCAAGTACCCCAATTCTCTTATCTATCGAGCAAAGAAGCTCTACATATGTTCAAAGACCCTTCGAAGATAATGGAAGACAATAGTTGTCAAATCCTCACCAACGGTGATCAGTGTTACTGAGAGTAGATTGTCCGCTTCATTTCCCAACGAAATGCCAATCGAAAGTGGAAGTGATGCAAACCTACTTGGATGTGACAACTAAGCGAAAGAAGAGTCAATGAGCAAATGTTGTGGAGGAAGGACCCAAAACTTCAGAAGTTTGCGAGATGATGCTCGTTAAAGCTCCAACAAGCATCCAACCAGTTCAAGCATCCAACCAGTTCAAGCAGCATGAGAAATTCGAGAGACTGGCGCAGTAAGGATGGCCTTTTCCTTCATCTAGGGGATCCGCAGGAATCAACAAGGATCAACACAACTCAGCCAACCCCACACCAGAGTCAGAGTCATTGGTGAGTTGAAGCAGCATGGCGGATCAAAGGTTCGACTACTCAAAAACAGCAACGGAGAGCAGCTGGGAGTCAAGAGGCGCATTGTAGCTGGAGCAGAAGATTGAAGACTCAGCAAAGGCGAGGAGTTGCAGTGTCGACAAAGGCTTCAACGAGGACGTCGAAGGAATAAGTGGGGGAGAATGTCACGGACAAACTTCAAAACAGGATGTTTGATGTAATGCTTATGTATGTCCATGTCTTTTGGCATGTTCATGCCTTGTACAGCATGTAGAGGGACGACCGAAGGCTTAATAGTCCCATTTTAGTTGGGTTGGTGGCCTCTTTAGGCTTGTAAATAAAGGTTGTGTCATGTGGACACGTGCGAGAGATTTTCGATCTGTAATGGACCATTTTACCCTTTGTTGTGCCACTGTTCAGAGCTTGTAAAGTCTGTTTGTAATTTGCATTGTCTATGAAGTGTTTTTCGGAGATGTTTACTTGTGGATCCCGATTGAGGCGTTCTCTCTAACCCGTTCTCTCTTTTGTTGGTCCCAAGGGACAATGGGAGGCTTCGGGGAGGCTGACCTTTGCAGACGGACACGCAAGGGTGCCGCACGACTTAGGCAAAACCAGCTAAGTCCGTGACAGCCCGGTTCACTGGTACCGTACCGTACCGAGCCCGGATCGAAATGCCGGTATGGTACGGTACAGCGAACCTTGCTAGCACCTCCATTTCACATACTTGCCACCTTGGCGAATTTGCAAAACTATGTCAAAGAAAAAACTATATATGCTATTAGACCTAAGGTAATTCTCCAAAAATCATTAGCCTAAAATTCACTGGAGATTTACAATAATCAGCACATTAGTATACTGTTACAACTTGCAGCAGCTTCTGGAACCAAGAAAAGTTTCAATCCAAAGACTTGTTTAGACTCGGCCATAAAATGAAGAATAAACTTCTTTTCACAAGAAAAGCAAGTATGGCTGTGCTTCCAAATAAAAAGAAAAACAGTACAAAGTAGACTTAAACACCATATTTCTGTTCCCTTCCAAAGGAAACACAACTATAATAGAAATTAAAGAAAAGGAGGGGGAAAGGTCAGGGGAAGCTATAGACCATTCATTTAGTTGCAGTACAGAAAAATAATATCCATTAATAGATTGAACCATATTAATGTCTTTGAACAAGTTTGATAGAAGATATGAGGAAGTGATTATGGAAAAATAAACAAAATAAAAATACCAGATGCGACCAGCGATTTGGGTCCCGCATAATGAATGGGAATATCTCAGGTGGCTGCATGGTCTCTGAGAGCAAGAAATGATTGATTGCCTCTTCAAAATGCAAATCAAAAAGCAACAAGAAGCCTACTTGTGCATGCACAAAGGAAAGCAGTTCCTTTGTCATTTCTTCTTCAGACTCAAACTCCTCCAACAAACAGACAGCTTCTTTAAGTTTCTTCTTTCTCAATAAATGCTTAATCTGTTCTTCGGCAGGCAATCTATGAAAACAAATGGCCTGAGAAAAGAGAATAAAATGTTGCCATCATATGACCTAGAGATTTCAGACAATTCATCAGAAAGAAAAACACAGTACTTTATCCAAGCAACTCGATATTTATCATGCCTAGTATTCTTTATAAATAATTTCAAATAAGCAGAAGACCTGTTTGGGGGTGGAGTTAGTTGATGCTTAATTAAGCAAACAGCAATGATAAGGACTACAGCATGCCCAATTCAGCACAATTAGAAGCTCAATATCATGAAGACAAATTTTATTGAGATGTAAAGACAAAAAGCAACAAGGGAAATTCATTTGAAAGAAAAATTAAAGTTTGAATTATAAAGAGAGGCCCCACATCACCATTATCTCCACATAGTGTAAGAATCTGAAATTTAACAAGTTCCTTTCATTAATTTGTTTGCCACAAAATATCGTTGTCAAATAGGTCCAATACAACAAGTCAATAAAGCCCATTAGGATCTAAGCTAAGATACATAGTTTGACAATTTCTCTAAAATACTGTGATCTTATTGAAAGAACAGTATCTGTTTGTGAAGATCCCAAGTAGCCAAGAGTAGTTTTCATTAAGTACTTTGGACCTTGGTCAATACTGTCATTCTTTTGGTTCTTTCATCAACTAGTCATTCTCTTCTACATGCTTCAGTGTATTTTATCTTGTTTATAAGAACACATTTACTAAACATTTTAAGCTATCCTTCTTTTATTGAATTCCAACAGTAGCTAAACAAAATGCATTGGAATTTGAACCTATAAATTTGTTGAGATCTAAAAACAATCTGATGAAACATGAATTCAATATCTAAATTGTAGCATCTATCTTTACAGGCAAGAAGAAGCAGACCCCCGAAAATATATATACATATATAGACACACCACTCCCACAAAACAAAAGGGAACTTTTTGCTGTTCTACCATAAGGATCCCAGGAACCACAAAGGAAAGATAACCCACCCCCCAAAATATTGAAACATATTATCCAATCAATAGAAAATAACTAATAAATTTTCTTATGATAAGACAATTTTGTCACATGCTACATGAAATTGTGTATTCATAGGTCATCAGATATTCACAGATTTTTATATCACTGTTCACCAATTGACTTTGTAAACAAAACCTCGTGGCGGTTTATGACTGATTGCTCATTTCATTTTACAAAATCATGGGATGTGACAGCCTACAATCTGGAGAGTCAACTTGGATTATAAAGCTGGTGAAAATCCAGTAAGATGATTTCAAATTTTTAACATCACATGCAGAAAAAACCCTCCTTGTTTAAGGTATTTTAATTATATCTTCTCAAATCTGAGCTCAATATTTATGCCACTGTCAAATCTTCTTAACAGCAGAAGGAATTTTCTGGTTCCACACTTGGATAGTGCTGGAGAACTATATTAAGTTTTTCCCTTCCTTAGCCTACTTTTTCTTTATATTGAGTTATAAATATAGTATAGATGTGCCTCTCCTGTTTTCAGATTTTTTTCACAGCAGGAAAAGTAACCTTACTCTATTTTAAATTATTAGAGAACTTTATATGAAAAAGAAAACAAATAATTTGTTTAACAAAAAATCTATATCATCTTTTTTTGTTATTTTCTCTATCTACAGTCTTTTTATCTTAATTTTCTTTTGTACCCTATATCTGTAGCCACTAACATCTAGTATTTCAACAAGAATCTAATACAGATGCTGGAAGGGAATATTAACTCTAGCTAATTCTCATTTTTCCTTTCTTGAATAATGTTTGGAAAAGAACAATGAAGTGTCCACCAATACAGAGCTACATTGGGAGATTTTGTAGGTCTGGAAAACCACTATCCAAGATAAGCACAAGTATGGGAAGAAACAAAATTAAAAGTATATACAGGAAATACGCCCAACAATAAAACAAGAAACTATTATAAGAAAGCATCATCCTTTATCCCTGTTGCAAAAAATCTCATGGCATCAAATAGAAACTTCAATATAAATATATGATTATGAAACTTACCTACCTTATAAGGTGTTGCAACCACAATAACCTCTCCTTTACCCTGATCATCACTTGCCACAATGCACTGACCAATGCCTCCCTTTGCATATGATACTGACTGCACACAAGTACCACTCTTCCGTCTGAATAAATCCATCCTACCATGCTTTGCAACAATCACATAGGAAGGCATCTCCGTGATGGAGTCCGGTGCATATTGAAAGATCAAACTCCCGCCAACAGGCTGCCCAGAGGCATTGACAACCACGCCAACATTGTCAACCAACAGCAGAACCTCCTTACTTCCCCATAAAGATTTCAGCCGAGGTGGCCCCGAAGATTCTGGAAGCATAAACAGTGGGGTGCTTATCCCATTAGTAGTAGAGAATAGTGTGTAACCATCTGAAGTTCCAAGAACAATGGAATTCCCCAACCATGCCATTGCACTGACGCCATCAATGTCCTGAATCTCCTTAAGATGTACTGAAACACCACGGCTGTCAGAATCTACATCAATGCTTCCAGGCACGAGGAGCTCCATCAGAACCAATTTTCTCGCTCCTGCAGCCGCAATAAAGCAGCTATTGCCTCCCCTCTGAGACTCGGTAATCCTGGGACCTATTCCGTTCGCCCTGATACTCCCTCCCAATTTCTGAAAAAACTTCTGACTTGGGCTCAAGATCTCGGCTTTGGACACCCCATCTCCCAAGGGTCCCAAACTCATCGCCTCGGAACATGGAATCCTCCTTGCAATCGCCGTCACATCCTTGAGAAAACTCAATTTCCGCGCAGGCTGCAACAAGTGCAAATCCAGCAAGAACACGGACCCATCTGAGAGCACGAGGACCCTCCCGATCTCAGAGAGAACGTGAATCGATTCGATCTGACGAACGCCGATTGTCGCCGATCGTAGAAATTCCGCAGCACCTTTGGCGGAACCAACGCTGGTTCCATACGACGGGGCTCCCCGGGTCGAAGGGGGATCCAAGGAGGCCAAGATGATGTTTCCGCCGCCGGTGCCGATGTAGACAAGGGTTTTGGAATCAGAGGCGGCGAAGACGCAGAGGGACCGGATCGCGAGGGGAGCCGCCGAGGTTAGCCCGGCGGACTTGGCGGGATCGAACTCGGCGAAGGCCTCGAGGACCAACCGATCCTTGGCTCGGAGGGGCTCCATCGGGAGGGGCAAAAGCTAGGATTTGGAGGGGACCGTCATCGGAATGGCGAATTAGGTTTGCAAATATCAGATCACTGCGGGAGTGGGGAGATAGATGAGATTTTTAGGGTTTCGCTTCGTCGTCTTCCTCGAGTAGAAGACCGGTAGGTTTGTTTCTCAACGACTAACACAGACGAAGAATTGGACTTTTTTTTCCTTTTACCAAATGACTTCTCTTACCCACTCCACCGTTATGATGGAGCTCATGTGGGGCCCTACATATCATTCAATACTAAGACTGGTGCTATTCTGGCGTTTCTTAAGAGGGGAGGCAAGACAACTGCCACCGGATCAGGTTGGATCCGAGTAGCCCTCTACTACTGATCCGAATACGGGTGACGGCGACGAAATAGGTAAGAAGAGTTAGGATCCGAGCCAGAGTCTGACGTGCTCTCGGGGTAATTTGGCTCCGACTTCTACTCGGATCCGGATCTCGAGAAGCGGGTAAGGAAAGACAACTACCCGTTCCATGTTTAATCATATTTCAATAATTAGTTAAATAAATCTAAATCATTAGTTCAAAATATTTAAACTCAAATTGATAATAATAAATAGATCTATAAAATATTTTATAAATTCACTTCTGATGTGGCAATTAAGTATTTATCTTCACTCTCCATGTTTTTGTTCACCATCTTTTCTTTTTTTTTTTGGCTCTTCCTTAATAATATCTCGTACTGCTACTAAACAATGGTATAATTTGTCATAAAAAAAAAGTAGTTCTAACATCATTGTTATAATGATGCTAAATAAATCAATTAAAAAAATTATCATAAATTTTTTTACAGCTCTAGTATTATTTTATATGACGATGCTTATGTTAATTAATAACGTTTGTGATCAAGATAATGTATAAAGACGAAAACACAACATTTAAGTACCTATGTATACAACAAAACTATTTTTTTTTGGCAAGAACCTACCACCAGCACTTCACCTTGCACAAATTTATTACATTTCAAATTCCAAACCTATTCCAGTTTTCTTCCCTTCTTCTTTAATCATAGTTATGAAACCCCAATGGTATTAATAATTGGAGCGGAAAAACAGAGACCCTGACCCCGGATTTGTTAGGTGTATTAATTATATCATTTGAATTCTAAAATAATCAAAGCATTCTTTCTTCTTTATTTATTATCAAAATATTTAAATTATTCTGTCCCTCGATTTGTCAGTGGTCACACCTTTCATCCTCTTTATTATAATTTTATTAAATTATTGCTATAATATTCTCAATATATATTATGTGCTTTTTATTATATTATATAATTATATTAAAAATTATTATACGAGGAAGTGTTCCACCAAATTAATTATTTAAGATTTGATGAGATCCGTATTCAATCCAATAATCATCCCTAAACATCTATCATGTCTTCATATATTTTTTTATGAATTTTTATTTTTTTTCCCAAGAAAAATTACTTTTCCAGCTTTTTTTAAAGGATGTATCCATTTTTATAATTTTTTTTAAAAAAATCATCTATTTGTTATCATTATTGGAATATCCCTTGACAAGATAACTCAAATGTATTGTATTCTATAGAATAAATAATCTACGAGGTGAACCAATTATTATTGCGCTATGGATCGATCCAATCGCCTATAAATATTGTAATTGAAATAAATGAAAAAAAAATAAGATTTTAAAATATATATCATTATAAGTTTAGGAATAAAAATAATAAAATGTGGTGACTTCTATATCATTATATATAAGCATATTTTCTAAAATAATGTAAACATATTCAAAAATATTATAGCTAACAATTAAACTGATTCATTCCATGGAGTCCGTATGATGTAACAGTTGTCTTATCATAAGAGGATTTTAGAGATTATGATAAATATAAAACATCCCCTAAAAATATATGAAAAATGGAGTCACTCATGAAAAACGTTGTATAGGAAAATATTATAGGATGATTTTCATAGAAAATATTTATATTTTAAAATGTCCTATCTGTTTTAAATTATTATAGTATTTTCATCTGATTTGTTTGTAGTGTTTCTTAATAATATTTACAATATTTTGATCGAGGCACTAAAATCACCGTAAATGTCATTGAAAAGTAATATAAGTGTTTTTTCAATTATCATTGCTCGCAGATTATTACTATATTATATTTTCAGATTTATAATTACTGTAGTTGAGATTAAGAGTCATTTAAATTTTCTACAGTGTTTTTAAGTAGATTTTATAATATTTTTTATTTATGTGACCAAAATAGCATAGCAAACTTATTTTTTATTTCTATTTTGATGATATTATTATTAAAAATATTTTAAATGTCTATTTGAATATGATGTATCAAATGGTTATTAATATATTTTAGTTTTATTTATCTCATCTATAGTGTCTTTAAATAAATTTTATAATATTTTTATTGTGATGATCAGAATATTATAATATGATAAAAATAATATAATAAACCATAAACAGTGGAAAAAATTTTAAGCGACGATTTGATATTTTTAAATTAAAGATATTATTTGAAAAAAAATAAAAGAGGGATACCGATTATAAAATATTTAAAATACAAATATTTTCTGAAAAATCGTCCAAAATTACACACTGACAGATTGAAACGAGATTTCATACCCGAGAGACTCCTGGACGACCACCCACTTGTTTACTACAGGAGACAATAGGTGGGCTCGAAAGGCGGTCCCACCGGCCCCAATGTATCATTTTCGCAATCACGACTCGGGTAGACGAGTCGCTGTCATGCCCTCATCCAAGAATGAATTATCACGTCGTGCCCGCAATGAATCTATTTCTCCAGCCAAAAAGGTCGGAAACAGCGGCAGCAGAGGCGTCCGACGAGAAATAGGAAGAAAAGCATGGCGGCAGAGGAGCTGAGCAACAAGCGGGTCATCTTCAAGGACTATGTGACCGGCTACCCCAAAGAGGAGGACATGATCTTGACCTCCGCCACCGTGCCGTCGAAGGTCCCCCAGGGCTCCACCGCCGTGCTCCTCAAGAACCTCTACCTCTCCTGCGACCCTTACATGCGCGGCCGCATGTCCAAGCCCATCAACCACAGCTACACCGATGCCTTCACGCCTGGCTCTGTAAGATCAGATCAATCCCGCTACGTCGCCTCCGTCCTCTCTTCTTCCCCTTCCATTTCTTTGTATTGACTTAGAATTATAAGTAATTTTCTAATTCAAGTTTGGTTTTTGTTTAATCAGTTCTCCCCTTTTTATATATATATATTAGTTATTTTTTGGCATTTGCTTGTTTCCTCCTGCATTCTTTTGAGATGGTTTTTGTTACATGTTCTTTTCTCCGACAGATTTTAGACAATAAGTGCTTGAAAGCTGGTATAGCGTTGCCAGAACAACTCATGGTATCCGTTGGTTTTGTAAAACCTTTTTGAAATGGCATGCTGTGACGTGAATGCATTGGAAAAATAAGGTAGGAAAAAAAGAAATATGATTAGCATGTTGTGTCATGGAATTGCCTACCATAAAAAAGAATCAAGTCTTGGGTGATGGGCACACGTGGGTGGGTTGTCTTTGTTATAATTATTGTTCAGGCAAGATGGACCAGGTTTCTTTGTAAGATATATAATGTACCAGTTTCCTCACATGGACTAGCTGTAGTTAAAAGGACTCGGAAAATATATTGGTAAAGAAAAATATTGGAGCACATGGAACATGAGGCTGGTCTGTCAGTTTCTTTATGTTTTGAGATTGGGTCGCTTTTAAATCATTTACAATCTTCTTGCGGTTGATTATTGTATCTATCTCAAAGAATATCTTCAAAATCATAAAAGAAATCTAGAGGCTTCATCTAAGGGTTTGATGTGGACTTAGGGTCATCATGCAGAAGACTCTCTTAGGAGGTTGAGGTAGGGACGTATCGGGGGCAACTACAGGAATGAGAAGGAAAATAAGTGCTTCTGGCTTATGGAAACTAGGGAACATAGAAGGATTAGCATTATATCTGCTATTTTTGCAGATGAACTTTGATTGTTATGGCGATAATAATCAACCCTGGAGATTTGTGTAATCCAGAGTTCAAACCTTGTTTTCCTTTTCAGATTTAGTTGGACAAGATAGGCTATCATTTTTTTGCAACCTGTGTTTTAGTAAGCCAACAAAAAGATGATGTGGAGATGCATAAGCAATCAGAAAATTATACTAGGTGATTGCAAACAGACTAGTTATGTCGTCTCCAAGTAATATGAACCTAGGCGGTTTGCATTATGCACACCAGAGTCCTACTTTTTTAAAGTATAATTCACATGATTTCATATTCATGTGCCCCATATTTAAGCTCAAATTGGAAAAAAAAAAAAATTGTTTGGATGTTGTTTTTCACAACTTGCAAGAGGGAGTCTAAATTTGTGTAAATGCTACTTGAAATGTAACAAATGGTTATGCATTTTGGGCCGATTTGCTGTTTCCCGGGACCTGAGTAAAATAAAAATGTTTTGGTGTTAGTTATGGAAATTAGGATAAATATATCTCCTTAAACAAATTCTGAATTTGTCTTAAAATTTTCAACAATGAGACGCGGCATACTTTATGCGTGTAGTTCTCTCACAAATAATTGCCGGATATGGCTTGGCTTGCTGTGGCAGTTAACCCTTGTAGTTATTGAATATTTCGTTTTTCATATTACCTCTTTGCCTACATGACATTTTTTATATTCTTAGACAAAAACATCATTCCTCAGAACATCATGGGTTACCTGATCCTTTTCTGACCAATTACTGTAATGCTTCCACTTATATATCAGGAAAGTGTTTGTCAAGTGGTCAAAATGGGGACTTCAAATTTTTTATCTCCTTCCAAAAGTAATCTTTTTACCATTCCTCCAATTTGCTGAAAGTGCATGCATATTTATTAGTTTACCTTTACACCATATTTGCTGGACTGACCATAATTTGGAATATGATTGGACCATTGATATGATTATGTTTGAATTACTTAGGTAGTGGACAAGAGAAAATGTCTCTTCTGAGACATCCCATAAAATGGACAAGAGAATTTCCATGTTCAAGTTGTCAAGCTAAAAAATATTCAGCATGATAACTTTTGCCTACTTATTGCATGTCTTATAAAGATAATAGAGTGAATTTTAAATTTTAACATATGAATAAGGTGATGAGAAATTGAGTTATTAATTCTCATAATAAACTTAACTGTTTTGTGCCTTCTGTGCTATTATGCTATACCATAATTTATGCCATGTTGCCTCTGAAAAGTGCTGTTGCATTGTTCTTTTAAGTTTTTTATTTATATTATCTTATTTGGTTATTCTTTTTGTAAAGAGGAGGTGATTGGAAGGGCATCATTTTCATTTTATCAGAAATAAGTCAGAACTATATCTTCCAGCTAAAGTGGGTGAAATTGTGAATAGACCTTTTATCTGTTCACTATTATCTTCTATGAAACTTAAAATTAAACATTTCTAATTTTTAGAATCTCCATATTTCCTTCAGTACATTTTGAATTATTGAAAACAATTGCAACTATTGTTTGTAACAAGGTATGCAATACCGTACCGTACTGGTGTTTCGAGGTTGGCTCGGTATGGTATGGTACCGGTGTACCGAGTGGTACATCAGGGCATACCGAGCTGTACATCCTGGTGTACCGAACAATTTTATATATTTTCTTTATTACTGTAGTACTGTAGCACTGCTACAGTATAATACTGTAGTACTGTAGCGGTACCGGACGGTCCGCTTACTAGTATGCCATCGGACCGGTACGTACCGGGCGGTACCATTTGGTACTGCATACCATGGTTTGTAGACTTAAGCCGAACATTCTAAAATCAGAAAACTACTTATTGTTGCTCTATTCTTTTCAATTACTGAAGGTTACAGTGTAGATCTGGACCTGAAATTGTAGTAAATCAATTTTGTTTTTGTATTTATGCAGGTAATTATTGGTTATGGTGTATCTAAAGTTGTCGACTCTGGACATCCAGATTTCAGTCCTGGAGACTTGGTATGGGGAATGACTGGGTGGGAAGAGTATACTTTAGTAACTACACCAAAAGGTTTAACTAAAATCAAATACACAGATGTACCACTTTCGTACTACACAGGGATCCTGGGTAAATTTTTCAGAACATCCTTTAGTACAATTTTTATGTTCATAGGGAGCTAGTCAAATGTTCAAAGCATAGAATTGCTATTTATGATGTTACTTGCTGATTATTTTGATTTTTAGTATGGATTTAAATGAACTTTGATAAAAGTAGTAGAGCAGTTCAATCTTAGCAAACAACAAAGCCTAGTATGTCAAATATGTTGATTAAGCCAAGCACTATTTCTGTTATAATACAGACATAACTAAGCACAATTTCCATATTCTTCTGTTATGTGGTTGTAGCATTGCAATCCCGAGTTGCTTTAAATATATATGTTGTTTATGCTTTATTGTTCAGGAATGCCTGGCCTTACAGCTTATGTTGGATTTCATGAAATATGCTCTCCTAAGAAAGGAGAAACAGTTTATGTGTCAGCAGCATCTGGAGCAGTTGGCCAACTTGTTGGCCAATTTGCAAAGTTGATGGGTTGCTATGTAGTTGGAAGTGCTGGTACCAAAGAGAAGGTACAGAGTCCTGCATTAAGAATTTCTGTACAAGTCTGTTAATCTAATTGGTTGCCTTTAATTACTCAGGTTGATCTCTTGAAAGCTAAATTTGGCTTTGATGATGCTTTTAACTATAAGGAGGAGGAAGATCTTGATGCTGCCTTGAAAAGGTTGGTACTTGAGATTGATTTTTAAAGTCCTCTACATCTTCTTGTCATTCTAGGGCAGACCATTTGGAATAAGTCTGAAAATATGAACAACTGAGGTAGCTCAAAATGAAGTGCCCATTCCTCTTGCAAGAAAATCTTTTTGTAGCCATGGAAGCACATAACTCTAAAATCCCTTGTTTGGATAAGAAAATGTCTTAACTTTTCTGATTGAATAGCCTTTTGCATATTTTTGCATAAAAAACCACTATGTTTCTATTTGTGTTAAATAAATCATAACATCAAACATTTACCATTGAAAATTTCTGATATGGAAAAATCAAGAAAGAAGCCATAGAAAACATATAACTCAAACAAAGAGCATCAACCAGTATTTACAAAACTCGAATGCGTACGAAAACAGCATGATCAACAAAAATTACAAAATAAAGCCTTAATCTCAGTGGTTCAGGTAGTGACATCTGAAGTTGATGTTGAAGACAACCTTCTAGATTTCCACATACTGATATTTAGCCAGAAGGCCAGAACATTTCAATGCATCAGCTAGCTTCTAACTCAAATTCCTTCTCATCAGCATTGCCAAAATCAGTAGTTGAGTTTCCTGTTTATACTTCTGCATTGCTTATAAACAGAGAAGGAAAACTGGATAAGCTAATCTGCAGCTTGTATATTTCTGCTGGGATGTAAAAATGCATCGGTAGGGGAGCATTCCACCTTAAGAGCGAAGCATCCATGCAAGCGTGGATGAAGCGGAAGTGAGAATGTCGGCCGGCTTGAGTAACACAAACATTGGTAAGAATCTAGTACCCCGAAAACCTAAGGGTTCCTCAACAAGGTTCGTCCACAGAGGGTGAGTCAGAGCCTAAGATTAGGCTGAAAGGTATAGTCGATGGACAATAGGTGAATATTCCTGTACTACCCTTTATCACGGACTTAGCTGGTTTTGCCTAAGTCATGTGGCACCCTTGCGTGTCCATCCGCAAAGGTCAGCCTCCCTGAAACCTCTTATGGTCCCTTAGGACCTATAACAGAGAAAACAGGTTAGAGAAAGCATCTCAATCGAGATCCACAAGCAATCATTTCAGTAAACATTTCATAGTCAATGCAAATTACAAACAGATTTTACAAACTCTGAACGATCACACAACAAAGGGTCCAAAATGGTCCACTACAGACCGAAATCCCCACAAGTGCCCACATGACACAATCTTTGTTTGCAAGCTTAGGACGACCACCAAAATAAAAGAAAATGGGGCTGCTAAGCCTACTGCCAGCCCTTTATATGCTGTGCAAAGCATAAACAAAACCAAAAGATACAGACATACATAAGTATTATATCGAACACCCTATTTACAATTTTGTCTGTGTCATTCTCCCCCACTTATTCTTTCAACGTCCTCATCGAAGCTTTTGCTGAGTCTTTAATCTTTTGCTTCAGCTGCAATGCGCCTCTTGGCTCCCAGTTGCTCTCCGCTACTGTTGTTGAGTAGTCGAACTTTTAATTTGTCATGCTGCTTCAACTCGCCAATGACTCCGACTTTAGTGTGGGGTTGGCTGAGTTGTGTTGATCACTGTTGGTTTCTGTAGATCTTTCAGATGAAAGAAAAGATCATCCTTAGTATACGCCAGTCTCTTAAATGCCTCATACCGCTTGAACTGAGTAGATGCCTGTTGGAGCTTTAACGAGCATTGCCTTGTAAACTTTTAAAGTTTTTGGGTCATTCCTCCATAAAATTTACCCATCGACCCTTCTTTCACTTAGTTGTCACTTCCAAGTAGGTTCGCATCACTTCTACTTTCGATTGGCATTCTGTTGGGAAATGAAGTGAATAATCTACTTTCGGTAGTATTGATCGTCATTAGTGAGGATTTGACAACTATTGTCTTCCATTTGGTTTCTTCGAAGGGTCTTTGAACATGTGCAGAGCTCCTCTATTGGATATATAAGAGAATTTGGGTACTCGGTTTCGCCCATTCTCTTAAGAGTTGAGAAGACAAATGTTACTCTGATTTCGCTCGCCTCCTCGAGGGTTGTACTCTATGCATCGAGCTGGTTACTAGCCTTCACCCGCTCTTTGCTCACACTTCTGGAGCACTCGAAGTGTTTGCACTCTTTGCGTTGAGTTAGCTATTGTGATTCACCTTCTTAATGCCATCCAACTTCTGAAATGCAAGAAGTTTTCACCCCAACTTGGAGTAAGTCTCTAATAGTTTTGGTCACCTCTGGGATTGTATCGTCTTCTCCATCGACCCTGCCGCCTACTCCACTAAGTAGCAAAGGTACAACACCACGCACTGCTTGCTTCGTTCTTTAGTCATGCACTCTTGCATTGACTCAAAGTCCTTCACTTTTAGCTATCTTGATGAGAAACTCGTTGATACCGGTCTTACGAAGTTCCCTGGCCTCTGCCCTTCAGCCTTGTATCGGTACTTGGAGTTTGCCTCCGTATTCTCTATTTCCTCGGTCTCTTTCACGACCAAGCGTTCTCCCTCCATGAGAGCAAGGGATTGATGACTTTACGGAAGTCCCGCCTCTGTGGTACCATGGCGCTGTCATGCCCATGGCCCTACTATCCATCGCCTCGCATCTGCATACCTTTCTTTGCGATCGATAGATCTGCCTCTGTGGCACTGTGGCACTCCTTCGAGTACATCTCATTTCTAACTGATGCTTGGTTTTGGGTAGCTAAGTCCCTTTGGACTCATCGTCGCTTCTTCGCCCATTTCGACCTCCTAATTCAACACCTCTGTATTCTCCAAGCAGTTTCCCTTGATCGATGGAAAGACAAACTGTAACTCCCATGCATGGCCTCTGCCATCATGTTGTAGGGTTTGTACCGATTATGTTCTCCTTAGCTTCCTTGGTAGCTACGTTCGCTTACTCGGCCTTGTCCTCTTGACTTGTCGGGCTCCCTTAAGCGAATATGAGCTCTGGAGCAGTCTAACTCTCCAACCGCTCTGATCATACCTCTGTATGATCAAGTCCCTCTCATGGGACTCATTGGTACTTGCATTCGGTATACTCCCTCAGTGGTACACAACCCTCATATGTTGATGACCAAGGCTTTTATCTGATGTAAAATTCGATGCACGCACGGAAGACCCGCCTCTACGATACCATGATATTCACTCATTGAATCTATAGCCTTTCTTGTCGTCGTGTTGTTCACCGAAGTGGAGCTCCCAGTAGCTCCCGATCATACCTCCGTATAATATAGTCCCTCGTGGGACTAAATTCATGTGTATCGCATTTCCACGAACTGTTCCACTATGATCCGCTGCACCATATCGCCTCCTGATGACATCTCCAGTATATTTCGATCCTTGTGGGATAAACTTGAATTGTGATCCCGCCATGTGTGGCCTCTGCCAATGCATCACAGGGTCTCTTCCACCTTCGATTGTGTTCGCTCCTTTGGCAATCAACCTTCGTCCACCTGCTCTCAGGTCACACTCAAACGAAGCACAGCTCTAGGACAGTCTGTCGTCTAATAGCTCTTAAGTCCACTAACTTTGCTGAAATTGGTGCACTATTATCTGGATCTTGGGCCTCTGCCCCTACCAGTACAATATCTGTTGCGCACGCTTCCTTCATGACAACTCGAATGGTAGCACTGTAGCATATTCTTCAAGAGTACCCGTCTTCATGTCTCTTGTCTCGTGCAAAGGCCTTCTGAACCCAACTTCGCCTCCGCAAGTTGAGTCACCTAGGTTCCTCTATCAAATGCTTCTTTGAGATAAGGTGCATATGCCCAGAAGCTCCCTTCGTCTTTGGCACCATGCAAGATGAGTCTGCTCCATCAGAATGAAGGACCCATGGAATAACATGATCCCGCTCTTGCCTCTGGAAGAGTTTATGTCCTTGACCTCTGTCCAAGGAAAGCTCTGTGCCTCCGCTCCATGTTCCATCTTCTATGCTAGCTCCCTTCATGCGGCTTGGGTACTTCGCCAAGTTACACCCAAGTTACTCCGCTCCTCGATTTGCATTGAGTTGATGGTGGCCCTCGCGCCTTCCATTCCACGGGTTAGCCCTTTGTTGAGTCCAATCTCCATATCGACTCTAAGTGTGCCTTTATCTTATATTATCGTGGGTCGCTCCCCCCACTTGATCTCGTAATGCATCTCCCTAATGCATTATCTCAAGCGAGATCATACGACGACTCCTCTCCGCTCGCTCGGTCTGTTGAGCTTTGTGAAGTTGTTTTAAGGTACTCCTCAACATGTGCGGTCCATTGCACATGGTTCTCCCTCTGGAGAGTCGGGACTTATCCCTCTTGGATATCTGTCTCGTTGGAGCAACTTCTCTCTTCGCTTCCTTCTCTTTGAAAGTTTCAAAGACCACCATCCCCTTGGACTACTTTGCCTTGCTGAACAAACTGTGCATTGTTCTGCCTCCCACAAACGCACTTGTTAGATTGTGACTTCATGTCAATACAGCCCTCGTTACACCCCTCAAGGCCTAGCAACATGCTGAACTCGCTGCACACTTTAGCCTCCTATGGACGTATCCTTCTCATGCTATAGAGAAAGTTTCAATGCTCCATGACGTCGAGTTTCGATCGCCTTGGGATGGCCACGAATATTCCATCGTTCGCATACAAGCCTTTGCATAAGTACCGAATTCTTCGAGTTAGCAATTTCCCTCACCTCTATGAGCTTAGCACAACTCTTTCGGTCACTGAACAACCTATTCCACCTTGCATGGTCTCATCCTTTACCAAGCGCCTCACTTGCCTTGAGACAAATCAAGTATGGTTGTCAACGTCGAGTCGTAGCTCGAACTCAGCAATCCCAACCGTCATGCGCTACGCATTCTTCCAAACTTGCTTGTCCTCGTGGTGCCTCTTGCATGAAGGGTTGGTCATTCCTCTGAATGTCAATTTCAGATGCTCGCTTCTCTGAGCGACTCATTTTCCCTACATTTTCATGCTCGTTTTCCCCCAAACGGTCGCACATGCTGGCTGCCCTCAATGCAGCCCGGCTAGGTCCCCTATGTTTGCATGCCAAGTATTTCTATGAGTGCTTGTCCCGCTCTGATACCATATGTCACGCACTTAGCTGGTTTTGCCTAAGTCGTGCGACACCCTTGCGTATTTGTCCGCAAATGTCAGCCTCCCTAAAACCTCCTATGGTCCCTTAGGACCTACAAAAGAGAAAACGAGTTAGAGAAAATATCTCACTCGGGATCCACAAGTAATCATTTCAGCAAACACTTCATAGCCAATGCAAATTACAAACAGACTTTACAAGCTCTGAACGGTCGCACAACAAAGGATCCAAAATGGTTCACTATAGACCAAAATCTCCATAAGTGCCCACATGATACAACCTTTGTTTGCAACTCTAGGACGGCCACCAAAACCAAGAAAATGAAACTGCTAAGCCTATTGCCAGCCCTTTATATGTTGTGCAAAGCATAAACAAAACCGAAAGACACGGACATACATAAGCATTATATCGAACACCCCGTTTACAATTTTGTCCGTGATACCTTGTTAGTCTCGAGAGACAGAGGAGGCTAGGTTAGCCTAAGGATGGTTGTTGGTTCATGGACGTAAGGTGATCTTTCCTTTTTAGAGTAAGATGGGGTAGAAGAAATGTCTCGAGCCAATGTCCGAGTACCAAGTGCTACTGTGCGGAAGTAACCCATGCCATACTCCTAAGAAAAGCTCGAACGACCTTCAACAAAAGGGTACCTATATCCAAAATCGACACAAGTGGTTGGGTTCGGCGGAACTAATTCTTTTATTCAAGTTAGTAAGAGGGATCTTGAATTAAAAAATAGACCTAGAAGTTAAAAGAAGGTATCTTGAGCAATTGCAAGAATTAGATTCATTGATATTCCTGGAATAGTAGATGCTATCACACATACAGTCATAATCAATTCGGTGGAATTGTTTGATCTTAAAGGTGATCTTCTATAATTTCGCATGTAAGGGGTTATTTCTTGATTAATTTGCAGCTTTCATATTTCTGTTGGGTCAATAAATGAATTGCTTATATATCTCTGTTTTTAGGTGCTTTCCTGATGGAATAGACATCTACTTCGAAAATGTTGGTGGTAAAATGCTTGATGCTGTGTTGTTGAACATGAGAGTGCATGGCCGAATTGCTGTTTGTGGGCTGATATCACAATACAATCTCACTCAGCGAGAGGGCATATACAACATGACCGCTATCGTGACAAAGCGCATCAAGATGCAAGGATTCATCGAGCCTGATCACAAGCACTTATATCCTCAGTTCCTGGAGGCGGTCATTCAGTTTATCAGGGACGGAAAGGTGGTTTATGTTGAAGACATCGCTGAAGGCATCGAGAAAGCTCCATCAGCACTTATTGGCCTGTTCACAGGTCGCAATGTTGGCAAGCAGGTAGTCCTTGTTGCACGCGACTGATTAATCAACAAGGTGTCGATCTCTGTTGCTGAAGAACTGCTAGTGTGTTCTTGGGGTATTGGTCTGTTCCACGAGTGTTTTAGTCAGAAAATGGACATGACTTATGTAAACTTTTTATGGCAATATCTAAATAAAGATGGTAATCTTGAGATCCTGGCTTACTATTTCCTTTTCTGATGAATGACTGATTCCATTTGGATGCTGAGTTATGCATGTACGAAAATATTTATATTCCCACCAGTATAAATTTGCATCTACACAATGGTGATACAGATTCAGAACATCACACTGTTCTACTGTTAGTTGTTATATTATGTTTAAAACTATGGATACTGTGATACTTTGAATGCCATAGTTGCATTTTTGGGAGAAGATACATTTTATGATACTTTGCAGGTTGCATCAGATTTTTTTTCTTCAAGATATTACCATCTACAAAGTATCAAAATATCCTATTTACTTCTTTTTTAAATGCAGATTTATCATAACATCTTATTCCCCATATATATATATATATATATATATATATATATATATAATTATTTTTTCTTTCACCTCTACTATTACTATTATGTTAATAATGATGCTCATGCCCTCCTTGAAGCCAATGCATGGCAATGCAAGATTCGAAAATTAGAAGGTTTTAATTTGAATTTTAATTAGAAGATCATGATGGCACCACCTACCAACCATCAATAACGGAAAAATGAATGCCACATGTCTGGAAGGTTGGTGGGGCTCTTTACAGAGACAATGTGAACCCCATGATGTGATCTCTCATGGAAAGTAAGTATGGAATAATGGGAATTACCAGATATGGTGCAATAAGATCACGTAGCTACTGAAGATCGAGTTTTCGCAAGTATCGAGGTTGAATTTTTGCCTTCATTTTTGTCTTTGCTGGTGTTTTCAGGTGATTCCTGTGGGATCTCATGCCTGACGAAATCTACGTAAGTTATCCTTTGCTGCTTGACTTCCGGCTTTGACTTTTGACCGAGATTCTAGTGGATCTGAAACGCCCTCTCCTATTGTAGCAGGATCCTTGGTCCTTAAAGAGCGTAGCATATCAGCACACATTACAATCATCTGAAGAGTTGGGGGAAAAGAGAGAGAGAGAGAGGGGGATGGTGATGGAGGAGGAGGTGATGGTGAACAGGAAGGTGGTGCTGAAGCACCATCTTCCGCCGGACAGAATGCCCAAGGAGAGCGACATGGAGCTGGTGGCGACGGACACAGTGCGGTTGAGGGTGCCGTCGGGGTCGACGGCCGTGCTCGTCAAGAACCTCTACCTGTCCTGCGATCCCTACATGCGCTCTCGCATGACGAAGCACGACGAGCCCAGCTACGTCCCCGACTTCGTCCCCGGCACGGTACCAACACTGAATCCATTATATGTAGATTTGTTCTCTATTCTATGTTCTGATGACTGTGGAAGGAATAATATACACACGTATAAGCATACGTGAAAATAGAATGTGGAAGGAATAATATACACACGTATAAGCATACGTGAAAATAGAATGTGCCTTTAGCCTACTCTTGATTGTTCCTTTTCCATAAGTATAAGGAACAAGAGATACTATTCAATCTTGAGGCATATATTATATTATATGGATCATGGTTCAAAATTTTAATATCTTACCCACACAACTCATCGGCCAAAATGGGTACGAGTCGATTGACACATTGTCACGGACTTAGCTGGTTTTGCCTAAGTCGTGTGGCACCCTTGCGTGTCCGTCTACAAAGGTCAACCTCCCATGTCCTTTAGTACCCACAAAAGAGAGAACGGGTTAAAGAAAACGCCTCATTCAGGATCCACAAACAAACATTTTCGAAAACACTTCATAGACAATGCAAATTACAAATAGACTTTACAAGCTCTGAATAGTTGCACAATAAAGGGTAAAATGGTCCATTATAGATCGAAAATCTCTCTCAAGTGTCCACATGACATAACCTTTATTTACAAGCCTAAAGTGGCCACCAACCTAACTAAAATGAGACTCTTAAGCCTTTGGCCGTCCCTCTATATGCTGTACAAAGCATGAACACACTAAAAGACACGGACATACATAAGCATTACATCAAACATCCTGTTTAGAAGTTTGTCCGTGACATTCTCCCCCACTTATTCCTTCGATGTCCTCGTCGAAGCCTTTGTCAACACTACAACTCCTCGCCTTTGCTGAGTCTTCAAATCTTCTGCTCCAGTTGCAATTCACCTCGACTCCCAACTGCTCTCCGCTGTTGTTTTTGAGTAGTCGAACCTTTGATCCGCTATGCTGGTTCAACTCGCCAATGACTCTGACTCTAGTGTGGGGTTGGCTGAGTTGTGTTGATCCATGTTGGTTCTTACAGATCCTCCAGATGAAGGAAAAGACCATCCTTACTATGCGCTAGTCTCTCAAATGTTCATGCTGCTTGAACTGGGTGGATGCTTGTTGGAGCTTTAATAAGCATCGTCTCGTAAACTTCTGAAGTTTTTGGGTCCTTCCTCCACAAAATTTGCCTATTGACTCTTCTTTCACTTAGTTGTCAATTCCAAGCAGGTTCGCATCACTTCTGTTTTCGATTGGCAGTTCGTTGGGAAATGAAGCAGACAATCTACTCTCAATATCTCTAATCACCGTTGGTGAGGATTTGACAACTATTGTCTTCTATTATCTTCGAAGGGTCTTTGAACATGTGCAGAGCTCCTCTGCTGGATAGATGAGAGACTTGGGTTACTCGGTTTCGCCCAGTCTCTTAAGAGTTGAGAAGGCAAAGTTTACTTGACTTCGCCCGCCTCCTTGAGGTTGTACTCCATGCATCGAGCTGGTTACTAGCCTTCGCCTGCTCTTTGCTCATATTTCTGAAGCACTTGAAGTGTTTGCACTCCTTGCATTGAGTTAGTTACCGTGATTCACCTTCTCAATGCCATCGAACTTTTAGAATGCGGGAAGTTTTCACCCCAACTTAGAGTGATTCTCTTATAGGTTTGGTTGCCTCTAGGATTGTACTGTTTTCTCCATCAACCCTACCGCCTACTCCACTGAGTAATTGTTAGAACCCTTGCAGATTCTAAACTTGGAGTTGATCTCTTTAGGGGATCGGCTTCCTTGGAACTCTATAGGGGTTCCTCCCTCCAAGTTGCTGCTCAAAGGCTGCAGAAAAGATTCTTCTATTGCTTAAGAAAAGAGGAGGAATATATGGCTATTTATAGGGCTTCTAAACCCTAACTCCTAATAGGACTCCTACTTCAAACTCTTACTTCTAACCAACTCCTAATATGACTCCTACTCAAGACTCCTATTCCCTTACAACTCCTAATTCTTCTCTAAGAAAAAACCTCTTACATGAATGTCCCTCTCAATTAGGACTCTCCTAGCTAGAGTCCTAACAGAATGTCCCTCTCAATTAGGACTCTCCTAGAAAGAGTCCTAACAGAATGTCCCTCTCAATTAGGACTCTCCTAGCTAGAGTCCTAACAGACCCGCCCTCTTCAAATCAACCTTGTCCTCAAGGCTGAGATTCCATGAACTCAGGGAACCGGGTCTTCAGCTCCTCATATGGTTCCCATGTGGCGTCTTCAAGTGATAGATTATTCTAATGCACTAGTACTTCAGTAGAGGGATGTCGGCGACGCATCACGATCCTGCGATCAAGGATGGCTTGTGGTTGGGCTTGAATAACTCCATCCTCAGTTGTGTTGGGCAGTTGGATCTGGGGTGACTTGTGCTCTCCCAACTTGGGCTTTAGGCATGATACGTGGAAGACAGGGTGAATTTTGGCATCCTCAGGTAATTTAAGTCTATATGCCACGGCTCCAATATGCTCTGTGATCTGATAGGGCCCATAAAAACGTGGGGATAGCTTCATGGAGGCTCGAGTTTTGATAGAGAGTTGCTTGTATGGTTGTAGGCGAAGATAAACCCAATCTCCCACTGAAAATTCTCTTTCACTTCGTCGTGTGTCGGCTTGCTGCTTCATTCTGGCTTGAGTGGTAGAGAGATTATCTTTTAATAGTTGTAAGAGTTTGTCCCTATCAATCAATTCTTGGTCAACCTGATCTACCTTGGCCGAGCCAATTACATACTTTGGAATCACAAGTGCTGGTCGACCATACAATGCTTCATAAGGGGCACATTTTGTAGATGAATGATATGTAGTATTATACCACCATTCGGCCCAGGGAAGCCATTTCACCCACTCTTTTGGTCGGTCGCTAGCGAAACATCGGAGGTACGTCTCTAAGCACCTATTTACCACCTCTGTTTGGCCGTCAGTTTGTGGATGATACGCTGTGCTCATCTTGAGTTTGGTGCCTTGTAACTGAAATAACTCAGTCTAAAATTTACTAGTGAAGATCCTGTCACGATCACTTACGATGGACCTTGGCATCCCATGCAGTTTAACAATATTTTCTATGAAAATCTGGGCAATACTAGCAGCAGTGTAGGGATTTCTCACAACACAAAAATTAGCATATTTCGTAAGTCGATCAACCACCACGAGAATCGTGCTTTTACCTTTGGAAGATGGCAGCCCTTCAATGAAGTCCATGGAGATGTCAGTCCACATTGAGTCTGGTATGGGTAGTGGTTGTAGCTTCCCTGGATTTGCCACAGTTTTACCCTTGTGCTATTGACATACATCACATTGTGCCACATATTCAGCAATAATTTTTTTCATCCCTCTCCAATAAAAATTTTGCTTTACTCTTTTGTAGGTTCTTAGGAATCCAGAGTGCCCTGCTGAAGGTATGGAGTGCATTTCATGCAAGATGATTGCGATGCAAGGGGAGTCAGGTATAAGCACAATGCGACCTTTGTAGCATAGATCCCTCGAATCCCAAGTGTAGTGGGCTATTGCACTTGGATCCTCCTCCAATTTTTTTATGATCTTGCTGATCTCTGGATCCTTCTTCCATTCTTCCCTAATGTCCTCGAGGAGACCGGTGGTAGGAAGGGAGATGGCTGAAACCTTGGCTTGTTCAGGTAGCCGTGAGAGTGCATCTGCAACAACGTTTTCTTTCCCCTTTTTGTAAATAATTTCATAATCAAATCCAAGAAGTTTGGTTACCCATTTTTGCTGCTCAAGGGATGATATCTTTTGCTCCAAAAAGTACTTGAGGCTTTTATGGTCAGTTTTAATTTGAAATCGTCGGCCGATCAGGTAGGGTCTCCACCTCGTTACTGCGTGTACAATGGCAAGCATCTCCTTATCATATACTGACATGTTTTGATGGGAGGGAGATAATGCCTTGCTAGTGTATGCGAGTGGTCGACCATTTTGCATGAGAACGGCTCCAATTCCGACTCCAGATGCATCGACCTCAATGATGAAGGGTCTATTGAAATCTGGTAGCGCAAGCATCGGCGTCGTTGTCATGGCTTCTTTAAGTTTGTCGAAGGCAGCAGAGGCTTTGTCCGACCATTGGAAAGCATCTTTTTTCAGTAAAGAAGTGAGCGGTGCACTGATCTTCCCATAGTCCTTAACAAATTTTCAGTAGTAGCCCATTAGTCCAAGGAACCCCCGCAGTAATTTCACGTTTGTAGGTTTCGGCCAGCCTTGCATTGCCTCAATTTTTGTTGGGTCTACCGCCACTCCTTCTGATATTATATGCCTAAGGTACTCTACTTTTTGTTGGAGAAAGTTGCACTTTAGTTACTTAACAAAAAGAGTATTCTCCCGAAGGATCGTCAAAACAATCCGTAAATGCTGAAAGTGAGTCTCAAGAGAAGGGCTGTAAACGAGAATATCATCAAAAAATACCAGCACAAATTTACGAAGAAAGCTCCGAAAAATATCGTTCATGAGACTTTAAAAGGTTGAAGGAGCATTAATGAGTCCAAAAGGCATTACCAAGAATTCATAATGGCCATCATGTGTGCGAAATGCAGTTTTTGGAATGTCATCGTCACATACCTGAATTTGGTGGTAACCAGATCGGAGGTCCAACTTCGTGAAGACTCAAGCTCCTTTCAATTCATCAAGAAGTTCATCCACCACTGGTATTGGGTACTTGTCCTTGACGGTGATGCCATTTAAAGCTCGGTAGTCGATGCACATCCGTTAAGTTCCGTCCTTCTTGCGTACAAGTAGCACCGGTGAGGAATAGGGGCTGCAACTTGGCCGAATCACCCCTGTTTCAAGCATCTCCTTTATGATCTTTTCAATTTCATCTTTCTGGAGGTGAGGATATCGGTACGGTCGAGTGTTCGCTGGTGGCTTGCCCGGAAGGATTGGAATTCGATGGTCATGTTGCCGAGAAGGAGGAAGACCGCGCGGTTCAGCAAATATGTCGGCAAATTCAGTAAGCAATTGGGCAAGATTTTGATCTTCAATTTCTATTTTCTTCCCCTCTAGTTGCTGTTGGAGGTGCATCAAAAAGCCACCATTTACCTTGTGTAAAACTTTCTCCATTCGTTGGGTCGAAACAGTGGTAACGTTGCTTCCGCGCTTCCCGCGTAGGATGATCTGTTTGCCCTTACAGTAGAATTTCATAATTAATTTAGAAAAGTTCCAAGAGACATCACCTAGTATAGTCAGCCATTCTATACCAAGCACTGCCTCATAGTCATCGATTGGTAGGAGGAAGAAATCGATGATAATTTCTTGGTCTTGTAGTAATAGTTTCACCTGCGGGCATCTTTGGTCGCACTTTAGGATTCTGCCGTCGGCAACCTTTACATCGAACTTGCTGCAACCTTCAATATGCAGTGCCATCTGAGCAGCAACCTTACTATTCAGGAAGTTATTAGTGCTACCCGTGTCGATAAGAACAGTGATCGGCTATTGTTTGAGAAGGCCTCCAACTTTCATCGTTTGCGGATTTGAGTAGCCGGCTAGTGCGTGTACCGTAATGTCGGTCGGCTGTGACTCTTCTTCCATATCTTCTTCTTCATGTTCAAGGCTCTCTTCTAGATGTTCAATGACCTCTTCTTCTACTAGTTCAATCATAAGAAGTCTACCTTTTTTACAGCGATGCTCGCGGCTCCACGGCTCGTCGCAATGCCAACATAACCCCTTCGCAGATCGCTCCCGAAGTTCTTCTCTTATTAACCTTTTTGGTGCAGGGACTCAGTTGATAGTAGGGGGGGCTGAAGGCTTTAGTATTGTAGGTCGTGGAGTGATCCTAGTCCTCTGGGCTTCATGGTTCAATCGCTCCTCTTGAAGTCATGCGAAAGAGATGGCTGCCATAAGCGTGTATGGTTGTCGTGCCTTAACTTCTCCTCGGATCTTCGGCTTTAAGCCCTCAATAAAGGTCCCAAATAGTTGTTTTTCAGACCAATCACGAGTTTGATTAGATAATCTTTCAAACTTGGTTTGGTACTCCTGAATGGTGGAGGTTTGTCGGATCTTTGCTAGTTGTCCGTCAATGTTCTCGTAATAAGTTGGTCCGAAGCGGATCAGTAGTCCTTCTTTGAATTGTCACCATGAAAGGGCTCCATAAGTGTGTTCAAACCAGTTAAACCATTATATGGCATCCCCTTCAAGATGTATAGCTACAATTTCCACCATGGATGCATCTGTAGTTTTATGGTACCCGAAAATATCGCTCCACACGCGAGATCCAACCAATTGGGTCTCCTTCTTCCCATCTAGGGAAGTCCACTCTCATGCGCGAATAGTTGGGGTCGGTTATAGAACCTCCCCTCTCTTGGAAGTCATCTCTTTGGGCATGATTTGATTGGTTAAAGCTCTCTCATTGATGTGATTTCTTTAGACTTAGTGGTCGGCCCAAATTGAATTCGGTAAGGAGAGTCCGAATCTTATCCTCAATTCGTGCCTCAAAGGCTTCAAATTTAGCATTGATTGCCTCCTCAGATGCCATAGTATATGACTCCAAATCTGTGATGTTAAGATCTCTCTTTTGTTGACGGGTTAAAGGCATGTATAGGTTTGATAGAAATCAGTGAAAGTTTGCTGCAGAATTGTGTTGTCTTGTGAGAGTAGAATTATCGTCGAAGAAACAGCGGTTTCTCGACGAAATCTTCACAAAAAATTTGAGAGATTTGAGAAGGGAATTGACAACAATATCTCAGTTTATATGACAACAAGGATGTCTAATTTAATCAAGAAAATTTTGGCAGTAACAGCAAGAAAATTGGTGTAAGTTGCGATAGTAGAATTCTCGTCGAAAAATTTCAGCAACTTACGATGAAATTTGTAGCAATATAGGAACGATTTTTTTTTTTTTGGATTTTCGAATAGGGATAACTAAATTGCAGCAGCAGTAAGGTAGGAAACCAGAACCTGTTGCAATTCACAGGGAGATCAAAGGATGATCTGCGGTGGTGGAGATGACGGTGGAATTTGGCGACGATCTTTTAAGCAATTGTGGGAATTGCTTTGGGCGGTTGTGGAGGGTTGATGGATGGCAGTGGAAGGGCAGTGAGATGCCAAGAATGCTGCTCTGATACCAGGTGTTAGAACCCTTGCAGATTCTAAACTTGGGGTTGATCTCTTTAGGGGATCGGCCTCCTTGGAACTCTATAGGGGTTTCTCCCTCCAAGTTGCTGCTCAAAGGCTGCAAAAAATATTCTTCTATTGCTTAAGAAAAGAGGAAGAATATATGGCTATTTATAGGGCTTCTAAACCCTAACTCCTAATAGGACTCCTACTTAAAACTCTTACTTCTAACCAACTCCTAATAGGACTCATACTCAAGACTCCTATTCCCTTACAACTCATAATTCTTCTCTAAGAAAAAACCTCTTACATGAATGTCCCTCTCAATTAGGACTCTCCTAGCTAGAGTCCTAACAGAATGTCCATCTCAATTAGGACTCTCCTAGCTAGAGTCCTAACAGAAAGTCCCTCTCAATTAGGACTCTCCTAGATAGAGTCCTAACAGAATGTCCCTCTCAATTAGGACTCTCCTAGCTAGAGTTCTAACAGTAACAAAGGTACAACACCGCGTACTATCTACTCGTTCCTTGGTCATGCACTCTTGCCTGACCCAAAGTCCTTCACTTTCGGCTATCTTGATGAGAAGCTCATTGACACTGGTCTTACGAAGTTCATTGGCCTCTGCCCTTCAGCCTTGTCTCGGTACTCAGAGTTTGTCTCTGCATGCTCCACCTCCTCGGCCCCTTTCACGACCAAGCACTCTCCCTCCGAGCAAGGGATCAATGACTTTCACGGAAGTCCCGCCTCTACAGTACCATGGCATTGCCATGCCCATGGCCCTACTATCCGTCGCCTCGCATCTGCATCCCTTTTCTTTACGATCAGTAGATATGTCTCTGTGGCACTCCTCTGAGTCCACATCCATTCTAACTGATGCTTGATTTTGTTAGGAAATCTTGGGGGCGACATCACATGCGCAGTGGAAAAACAAAAAAATAAAATCCCCGATTCCCAAAAAGATGTTCGTCGTCATGCGAAGATTGGTGCGCAAAAATCCGCGAAACTTAAAACTGCGTATAGAGTATATTATGTTACCTAGGGAGATTGTATATCCCTGTTTCCTTGCAGATTTTTAGAAGAGGGTGAAGGAGGTCAAGCGTCCTCCTCTCTAGCAGTGATCCACATAGCAGGGTTGCGACGAAGCTCCTCAAAACTCCAGGCCTACTCTGAGATGGATAGGGGGAGGAGAATATGAGAGGCAAGCAAAGGCTCTAGCCTATGAGGCTCTGAATCCCTCCTATTTATAGAGGTCCCCTATCAAACCCTAATGGGTCCTCCCCTAGTGGGTATTGGATCTGTATCCAATAAGACAAGGGCTCCGTCGGATATCTCATATCAGAACCTCTACTCATCGCAATACCTACCATATGTATGTGACCCTCTAGGCCTAATATCGAGCTGGCCGTGAGTCATACTTGTCAGAACTCCTTCTAACTCAGTGAATTATTATCTCTGTAATAATTCACTTGACTCATTGACTACGGATGTACTAGGCCACTACGCCGTAGTCCCCAGACGATACAGGGGAATCCAATCTATTGGACCTGTCTATCCTCAGTTACCGTATACCTATAGTCCCTCATGCATCTAATATCCCAAATACCGTATATCGAGCATGGTGCTGTCAGACCCATACGGTTTCTACTCGAGTCTCGCTCTAATCCGATTCTCCCAGAGAACTCTTTCTGTCTCAACCCGAATGACCCTGGCAAGGGATTTTTCTGAGCAAGAACACATAGGATATTCCTCTCATGATGTCGAGAGTGGATGATACTCTATCGACACTCAATAGCCCTCGTAAGGTCGACTACCACTCCCAATGACCAGCTGTACTAGATCTGGGACAACCAAACCTATAAGTCTGGTATCAAAGAGTGGAGCACTCATATAGGACATCCTTGGTATCTCAAGTCTAAGGACCAGATACACCACTAGGACTACGGAATCGCTGTCTGACAATAAGGCATCATCAACCATCCAACATTCCGTAAGCGGATCAATCGGTGAACTTATTCTCCAATGAGCACCTGTACTGTATCCCTAGTGTCCCTACACGAGCAGCTATGAGACCAGCTGCATCCATTATATGGACGGGTATACAGTACACCAGTCTGTCCGGTTATCACGATGTCCCTCTCGAGTAACCTATGACCGGAATTATTTAGGATATGTGTTTAAAGGTGAATCGATCTCATTATCGTGATCTCATCACGATCCGATTCCCATTGCACAAATCCAAGGATATCACAATATATATATGCATATATGCAATAGTTATAAAGTGATATAAGCCAAAGTATAATAAGCAAAAAGATTCTGTATCAAGTCACACGTGCCATCACTCATGTGATTGGCTTGCTGGGCATCTATGACTAGTAGATTTTGGGTAGCTAAGTCCATTTGGACTCGTCGTCGCTTCCTCGCCCCTTTCGACCCCCTGCTTCAACACCTCTGTGTTCTCCAAGCAGCTCCATTTGGTCGATGGAAAGACAGACTATAACTCCCATGCATGGCCTCTGCCAACGATTATAGGATTTGCACCAATTCTGTTCTCCTTAGCTTTCTTGGTAGCAATGTTCGCTTACTCGACCTTGTCCTTTGACTTGTCGGGCTCCCTTAAGCGAATATGGGCTCTGGAGCAGTCCAACTCTCCAACTGCTTCAATTATACCTCTGCATGATCAAGTCCCTCTCATGGGACTCACTGGTACTTGCATTCGAACTTTTTCCTTGGTGGAACACAACCCCCATATGCTGATGACCAAGGCTTTCATTCGATGCAAAATTTGATGCATGCACAGAAGACCCGCCTCTGTGGTACCATGGCCTTCACTCCTTGAATCCATAGCCCTTCTTGCTATCTTGTTGTACACCGAAGTGGAGCTTCGAGTAGCTCCCAATCATACCTCCGTATGATCTAGTCCCTCACGGGATTATGTTGTGTGTATCGAATTGCCACGAATTGTTCCACCATGATTCGCTACACCATATCGCCTCCTGGTGATATCTCTATTGCATTCTGATCCTTGTGGGATAAACTCGAATTATGAACTCTTCATGTGTGGCCTCTGCTAATGTATCGCAGGGTCTCTTCCACATTCGATTTTGTTCGCTTTTTTGGCAATCGACCTTCATCCATCCACTCTTGGGTCACACATAGATGAAGCACCACTCTAGGACAGTCCGTTGCCTAGTAGCTCCCGAAGTCCCCTGACTTCGCTGTAATTAGTGCACCATTGTCTGGATCCTGGGCCTCTGCCCCTACCAGCATAATCTTTGCTGCGCACCGCTTCCTTCATGGCAACTTGAATGGCAACACTATGGCATATTCTTCAAGAGTACCTGCCTCTACGTCCTCTTGCCCCATGCTAAGGCCTTCTGAACCTAACTTCACCTCCGCAAATTGAGTCGCCTTAGTTCCTCCATCAAATGCTCCTCCGAGATAAGGTGCATGTGCCCAGAAGCTCCCTTTGTCTTTGGCACAATGCAAGATGAGTCCGCTCCGTCGGAATGAATGATCCATGGAACAACATGATCCTACTCTTGACTCTGCAAGAGTTCATGTCCTTGACCTCTGTCTAAGGAAAGCACTATGCCTCCGCTCCATGTTCCATCTTCTATGCTGGATCCCTTTATGCGGCTTGGGTACTTCACTAAGTCACACCCAAGTTGCTCCGCTCCTTATTTTTGCATTGAGTTGATGGTGGCACTCGCGCCCACCATTCCACGGGTCAGCCCTCTCTTGAGTCCGATCTCCATATCGACTCTAAGTGTGTCTTCATTTGTGTTGCTTTGGGTCGCTCCCCCACTTGATCTCGCAATGCATCCTCTTAAGCGAGATCATGCGACAACTCCTTGCCACTTGCTCAGTTCATTAAGCTTCGTGGAGTTGTTGTTTGTTGAGTTACTCCTCCTCAACATGTGAGGTATGTCCCACATGATTCTCCCTCTGGAGAGCCGGGACTTATCCCTCCTGGATAACTGTCCCATTGGAGCAACATCTCTCTTCATTTCGGAGACTACTATCCCCTTGGACTACTTCGATCTGCTGAACAAACTGTGCATTATTCTGCCTCCTGCAAACGCACTTGCTAGATTGTGATTCCACGTCAATACAGCCCCCGCTGCACCACTCAAGACCTAGCAACATGCTGAACTCGTTGCACACTTCAGCCACCTACGAACGTATCATTCACATGCCGAAGAGAAAGTTTCAATGCTCTATGGCGCTGAGTTTCGGTCGCCTTGGGATGGCCGTGAACATTCCATTGTCCGCATACAAGCCCATGCATGAGTACTAAATTCTTCGAGTTAGCAATTCCCCTGACCTCTGTGAGCTTTGCATAACTCTTTCGGTCGTTGAGCAACTCATTCCACCTTGCATGGTCTTATCCTTTACCAAGCGCCTCGCTTGCCTTGAGCACCATCAAGTATAGTTGTCAACGTTGAGCCGTAGCTCAAACTCAGCCATCTCACCCTTTGTGCGCTCCACATTCTTCTTCCAAGTTTGCCTATTCTCGTGGTGCCTCTTACGCGAAGGGTTGGCCATTCCTCTGAATGCCAATCTCAGATGCCCGCTCCTCCGAGCGACTCTTTTCCCTACATCTCCATGCCCGTTTTCCCCTAAACGGTCATGCGTGTGCGGACTGCCCTCAACGCAGCCCCGTTAGGTCCCCCACGTTTGCACGCCAAGTGTTTCTATGAGAGCTTGTCCCGCTCTGATACTATCTGTCACGGACTTAGCTGGTTTTGCCTAAGTCGTGCGGCACCCTTGCGTGTCCGTCCGTAAAGGTCAGCCTCTCATGTCCCTTAGGACCCACAAAAGAGAGAACGGGTTAGAGAAAACACCTCATTCGGGATCCACAAGCAAATATTTCCGAAAACACTTCATAGACAATGCAAATTACAAACAGACTTTACAAGCTTTGAATAGTTACACAACAAAGGGTAAAATGATCCATTATAGATCGAAAATCTCTCTCAAGTGTCCATATAACACAACATTTATTTACAAGCCTAAAGCGACCACCAACCTAATTAAAATGGGACTCTTAAGCCTTCGACCGTCCCTCTACATGCTGTATAAAGCATGAACACACCAAAAGATACGGACATATATAAGCATTACATCAAACATCCTGTTTAGAAGTTTATCTGTGACAACATAGCATTGACCGTACACCTATCAACACTAAGAGGACTGAAGGAAGAGGGAGGAGGAGGAGGAGATGAAGAAGTCGAAGGAAGAGTCCTACGAGATAGGATAAGAGGAGGAGAGAGTGAGAGAAGAAGTAGCGAAAAGGAGGAGTGCCGGACGGGCAAAATTTGAGATCATGATATGAACACTGTTTTAAAGAAAGATATTCGGTTAGGAATTTCTCAGTGAAATTGTAATGTCTCAAGTTAGGTGGTCCGATGGTGATGTTTCAGCAACAGGGACTGAGTGCAAAAATGAAGAATAATGTTGATGGACCAGAAGGAGAATGGGGAAGAGGCCTTGATGCTTGTGGTCTATATTTTCTTTCTTTCGTAAAACAAAAAATATTTTTTCCCCAATTCCTTCTCTAAAGAGGCTTAAGTTTCATCTGGTCTTGAGTACTTAAACAGTTTTTAGAAATAATATAGTTCATTCTATTCGTTGCTTTGGGCTCTTCCCTTTGTGATTCGTCTTATCTATCTATATCAATATATCAATGAGCTATTGGTATGATATATACTGGGCTATATCACATGTATCGACATATGATACATGATGGCATACGATGTACCACCCGTATTGATCTCCCGTCGAATCGATACATTTTGTCCGAATGATATGTTATGGTATGATAAACTTTACTTTTCCCCTTAATCATATACTGTTTACTCATTTCAGCCATCATCAAATGAAGTGGGACAAACATGTGCTGCTTTTAAATGGTGGGCTATTTTAATTGTGACTTGCCGTAGTCTCTTGAGAGAATGTGACTCATCATAGTCAAGAGTAATTCCTAGTTGACTAAAGTAACCAGTATAGGAATCTAGAGCTCTTTACAGAAATAATGGACACTCAGATCTAATCAGGTCCGAATAAAATTAGACATATGGCTTCTCATGAGTCCTCAATATTTAAACTGATCATAAATAGAGTTGGTTCCTTTGTGATCAGATACAATGGTAAGGTACAATGGTTTGCAACATCGGAGAAGATTGTTCGAGTCATGGAAATTACCTATCTAAATATAAAGATAAAACTGTATCATATTAGAGGGATCTTTGTGGAATAGGTTCATTGCTTTCTTTTAATCACAAAATACTAATTACAGTACATATAAACCAAATAAGTTCCATGAATCCTTGAAACTTTATAGGTTATTTTACAATTTCATCTGCAATTTATCGACTGCAGATACAAGTATAATTTTGCAAGTCATTTTACGAACAGGTCTATTAACACTCTTGTTCCTCCTGCCAAAGAGTAAGCATGTCTTGATAACCAACAAGATTTTGATGTTTAAATGCATCTTTCTTTGTATTCGTTTTGATTTGAAGTCTCGATGAAAACTTGTTTAAGTTGTATAAAAAATGTTTATACTTTGTTACTAATTTATGTTTCAATCTTGATTGTTTCTTTTCAACCTACAATTTCCTATCCTTATTATGGATTAGAGTACAATCAAAATTAATACTATTTTTTTTCTTATGTTTGTTAGAATTTTTTTTTTTACTTATTTCTTTATGTAAATTATTCTTTAGAGGAGGGTTTGCTATACGAATATGTACCGCTCGATATGGGTGGTACATACCGATCTAATAAGATATCAATACACGAAATATCCTCTACCTGATGGTACCGATCACTTGATCTTGTTTCGAATGATACGAGATCTGTACTGGACGATAATGATCGAAATCCGATTGTTATCAACTTGTACCAATCAATAATAGTCAAATTTTGACGATTCCTAATAAAGAGCTAAGATTGTCCTATTTCAAAAGGTTACTTTGATTGTTTGTGGTTTAGAAAAGGATTTTTAAACTCTTTCATTCCTCCTCTTTAACTCTTTTTCACTCATATCTCTCTTTTATTCTCACATTTTCACTCTCCTAAACTTAATAAAGTTACGATTTGTAAATCAGATCACATTTAGGATGATTAAGAGGAACATTATTTTACACATATCACCCAAGATTTAAATCATAGAGCTTGATGATATATTGGTTAAGTTTATGCATGGAAAGGGAAGGGAAAGCTAGTAGATGATTTTAAGAAGATGTGATAGACCATACACGATATAGACACAAAACGAAGCTCATCAAATTCATAACTATCGTATTATGAAGAATCTTATGGCCAACAATAATATAGTGATTGTTGGTCATACTTCTTTGAGGAATAGTACAATGATCGATCTTATAATACAAAATAGTAGATCGGTAGCGAAAGTAAAAGTTATGACATTCTCTATGCTTTACACCGATACATGCTACATTTGTCATTACCTTAGGAGCTGCCTTGGACATTTGTGGTTCACGATGATCAGACTATGACCATCACCATATTGATACACCAATGGCTTACGCTATATCAATACACTATGTTGTGAGATCAATTGTAATACCCTTCTTCTAGTTCCACCAATACCTTACATGTATAGCTAAAGTAGGGTGCCATATTTCTATATCCTCATTATTGTTATCAATGTAAATGCATAAAAAGTATGTAATCTTAAAATTAAAATATGTTAATTATAAAACAAAATGATAGGGTTTCCCCTGTATATAGTGTTTTTAACATTTGCACGTAATCTATAACATTTAACAAAAAAAAACCCAAGTATAAAATGTTCAATTATACATATACAAAACATGTCCAAAAGTTATATACATAAAATGCCCAGGTCATCATTCATATTTGCGCTGGCATGGCTTGCACGTACTTGCTTCCCTACGCCATCACTTGGGTAGGGTACTAGTATCTTTACCTATAAAATAGGATCTATAATTAGTAATCACTCAATAAGTATAAGTCTTCATAGCTCTATTTAGGTGAGTATACATCATATTATATATACTACTAATCATAGGTGCCCTATAAACCAATCACGTGAGTGATGACACATGTGACATGACACGTACTCTTTTTGCTTATTATTTATTTAATATTTATCTCACTTTATATTGCCTATTATATGTATTGTGATATTTATGGATCTGTGCTATGAGAATCATATTGAGATGAAATCATGATAATAAGACTAATTCGTCTTTAAACATGGATCTTAAATAATCCCGGTCATAGGTTACTTGAGAAAGATATCGAGATAACCAAACAAACTGGTATATTGTATACTCGTCTATATAATGGAAGTGGCTAGTCTCATAGTATCTCATATGGAGACACTAGGGATATAGTGCAGGTGCTCATTAGAGATTGAGTTCATTGATTGATTCACTTATATAATGCTAGATAGTTGATAGTACTTCATTATTAGATAGCGATTCCGTCATTCCAATGGTGTACTTGGTATTTAGAGTTAAAACACCAATGTCCTGTATGAGTACTCTATGTTGGGAAATCATGGGGCGACATCACATGCGCAACGGAAGAACAAGAAAACAAAATCCCCGATTCCCAAAAAGATGTTCGTTGTCGTGCGAAGATTGGTGCGCAAAAATCCGCGAAACATAAAACTGCGTATAGAGTAGATTGTGTTACCTAGGGAGATCGTATATCCCTATTTCCTTGCAGATTCTTAGGAGCGGGTAAAGGAGGTCAAGCGTCCTCCTCTCTAGCGGTGATCCACACAGCAGGGTTGCGACGACGCTCCTCAAAACTCCAGGCCTGATCTGAGGTGGAGAGGAAGAGGAGAATAGGAAAGGCAAGCAAAGGCTCTAGCTTATAAGGCTCTGAATCCCTCATATTTATAGAGGTCCCCTGTCAAACCCTAATGGGTCCTCCCCTAGTGGGTATTGGATCTGCATCCAATAAGACAAGGGCTCCGTCGGATATCTCATATCCGAACCTCTACTCATCGCAATCCCTACCATATGTGTGTGACCCTCTAGGCCCAATATCGAGCTGGCCGTGAGTCATACTGTTAGAACTCCTTCTAACTCAATGAATTATTATCTCTGTAATAATTCACTTGACTCATTGACTACGGATGTACTAGGCCACTACGCCGTAGTCCCCAGACGATACAGGGGAATCCAATCTATTGGACCTGTCTATCCTCAGTTACCGTATACCTATAGTCCCTCATGCATCTAATATCCCAAAGACCGTATATCGAGCATGGTGCTGTCAGACCCATACGGTTTCTACTCGAGTCTCGCTCTAATCCGATTCTCCCAAAGAACTCTTTCTGTCTCAACCCGAATGACCCTGGCAAGGGATTTTTCTGAGCAAGAACACATAGGATATTCCTCTCATGATGTCGAGAGTGGATGATACTCTATCGACACTCAATAACCCTCGTAAGGTCGACTACCACTCCCAATGACCAGCTGTACTAGATCTGGGACAACCAAACCTATAAGTCTGGTATCAAAGAGTGGAGCACTCATATAGGACATCCTTGGTATCTCAAGTCTAAGGACCAGATACACCACTAGGACTACGGAATCGCTGTCTGACAATAAGGCATCATCAACCATCCAACATTCCGTAAGCGGATCAATCGGTGAACTCATTCTCCAATGAGCACCTGTATTGTATCCCTAGTGTCCCTACACGAGCAGCTATGAGACCAACTGCATCCATCATATGGATGGGTATACAGCACACCAGTCTGTCCGATTATCACGATGTCCCTCTCGAGTAACCTATGACCGGGATTATTTAGGATATGTGTTTAAAGGTGAATCGATCTCATTATCGTGATCTCAGCACGATCCGATTCCCATTGCACAAATCCAAGGACATCACAATATATATATGCACATATGCAATAGTTATAAAGTGATATACGCCAAAATATAATAAGCAAAAAGATTCTGTATCAAGTCACACGTGCCATCACTCACATGATTGGCTTGCTGGGCACCTATGACTAGCACTCTACAATTTAATTCTAGACTTATAGGTTTGGAAGTTCCAGATTTAGTATAATAGGTTATCGGGAGTGGCAGCCAACCTTACGATGGCTATTGAGTATCGATAGAAGATCATCCGCTCTCAGTGTTATGAGAAGAATATTCGATATGTTTTTACTTAAACAAATCTCTAGCCAAAGTCATTTGGATTAAAAGTAAAAGAGTTCTCCAGGAGAATTGATTAGAGCGAGACTCGAGTAGAAATTGTATAGGCCTGACAGCACTATGCTCAGTATATAGTCTCTTGGATATTAGATAGACGAGAGACTATAGATACATAGTAATCAAGGACAGATAGGTCCAAAGGATTGGATTTCCCTATATTGTTTGGGAATTACGACGTAGTGGCCTAGTACATCTGTAGTCAATGAGTCAAGTGAATTATTTTGGAGATAATAATTCATTGAACCAGAAGGAGTTCTGACAAGTATAACTCACGGCCAACTCGATATTGGGTCTAGAGGGTCACACGTATTGCGATGAGTAGAGGTTTAGATATGAGATATCCGCTAGAGCTCCTATCTTATTGAATATCTAATAAGCTGTTAGGAACGAGTTGGCACTAAGGGGGGGAGGGGTGAATTAGTGCAGCGGTAAAATACATTTTTAAATCGGTTCCAAAAAATCTCTTCGTACGATAAAATCAATTTCGAAAATGCTTAACTTTGAAAGCAAAGTAAGAACGTATTGAATGTAAAGCAAGTAAGGAGGTAAAGTGGTTTGCAGTAAAGATAAATTGCTCAAAGTAAAATGCAAACCAGATTTTAGAGTGGTTCGGTCATCATGACCTACATCCACTTCATCGATTCCTCTTCCGTCGAGGCCACCGGCATCCACTATCGATCTTCCTTTAATAGGGGAAGATCAACCTCATTCTTACACCCCTCTTCTCCTTTTACCGGGTTTAGGAGACAATCCTTACAAGCACACACACTCCTCTCTAAATAGAATTCTAGCACTTAGACTAGAGGAGGATTCTTACAAGAGATTTCTACAACATTTTTCCCCATTTAAATTCTCTATGCTTGTGTATCTTTAACCAGGGATGAGAGGGGTATTTAGGCTTCAAGTTAATTTAAACTTGGAGCCTAAAAAGGTCTCATCCTAGGTTTCATGGGTATTGGCGGTACCACTACCGTTCTTGGGCGATACTACCGCCGCAAGATCTGGTACTAGGTTGTACCACCGTTTGCTAGTCATAGGTGCCCAACAAGCCAATCACGTGAGTGATGGCACGTGTGACTTGATACATAATCTTTTTGCTTATTATATTTTGGCGTATATCACTTTATAACTATTGCATAAATGCATATATATATTGTGATGTCCTTGGATTTGTGCAATGGGAATCGGATCGTGATGAGATCACGATAATAAGATCGATTCACCTTTAAACACATATCCTAAATAATCTCGGTCATAGGTTACTCGAGAGGGACATCGTGATAACCGGATAGACTGGTGTGCTGTATACCCGTCCATATGATGGATGCAGCTGGTCTCATAGCTGCTCGTGTAGGGACACTAGGGATACAGTACAGGTGCTCATTGGAGAATGAGTTCACTGATTGATCCGCTTACGGAATGCTGGATGGTTGATGATGCCTTATTGTCAGATAGTGATTCCGTAGTCCTAGTGGTGTATCTGGTCCTTAGACTTGAGATACCAAGGTTGTCCTGTATGAGTGCTCTACTCTTTGATACTAGACTTATAGGTTTGGCTGTCCCAAATCTAGTACAGCTGGTCATTGGGAGTGGTAGTCGACCTTACGAGGGCTATTGAGTGTCGACAGAGGATCATCCACTCTCGGTGTCATGAGAGGAATATCCCATGTGTTCTTGCTTAGACAAATCCTTGGCTAGGGTCATTCGGGTTGAGAGAGAAAGAGTTCTCCGGGAGAATCCGATTAGAGCGAGACTTGAGTAGAAATCGTATGGGTCTGACAGCACCATGCTCGATATACGGTCTCTGGGATATTAGATGGATGAGGGACTATAGGTACATGGTAACTGAGGACAGACAGGTCCAATGGATTGGATTCCCCTGTATCGTCTGGGGACTACGGCGTAGTGGCCTAGTACGTCCGTAGTCGATGAGTCGAGTGAATTATTACAAAGATAATAATTCACTGAGTTAGAAGGAGTTCTGACAGGTATAACTCACGGCCAGCTTGGTATTGGGCCTAGAGGGTCACACACATATGGTAGGCATTGCGATGAGTAGAGGTTCGGATATGAGATATCCGACGGAGCCCTTGTCTTATTGGATGCAGATCCAATACCCACTAGGGAAGGACCCATTAGGGTTTGACACGGGATCTCTATAAATAGGAGGGATTCACAGCCTCATAGGCTAGAGTCTTTGCTTGCCTTTCCTATTCTCCTCTCCCTCTCCACCTCAGAGTAGGCCTGGAGTTTTGAGGAGCGTCGTCGCAACCCTGCTGTGTGGATCACCGCTAGAGAGGAGGACGCTTGACCTCCTTCACCCTCTCCTAAGGATCTGCAAGGAAACAGGGATATACGATCTCCCTAGGTAACACAATCTCTATACGCAGTTTTATGTTTTACGGATTTTTGCGCACCAATCTTCGCACGACGACGAACATCTTTTTGGGAATCGGGGATTTTTATTTTCTTGTTCTTCTGCTGCGCATATGATGTCGCCCCCCCCATGATTTCCCAACACCGTCGAATAGGGGCGGTACCACCGTTGGCAACATTGCTGCCGATGGTACCACTACCCAGCTTGGGCGGTACCACCGCCCAGGAATCCTGGGGTGATGTTCCCCAAGCGGTGCCACCGTCGGCCTTGGCAATGCCACCGTCGACCAAGGTTTCAGCACCCTAGTTGGGCCTTGAATTCGACCCAAACAAGTCCAGCTTCGGCCCAGTTGGCCCCTAACAAAGTTGATGGATTACCTCCCAATCTCAACTCTAATTATGTGCTAACTATGATTCCTAAGGTATATGTTGAATCTCGTATTTTGATGATGAAACTACTTGATATATGTTTATGATTTAATCTGCGTTTTGAGTGACGCAGGATGCTTCGATCAGGATGAGACAATTAAAGCAGGAAAATCATGTTGTGCCGAAGGAACATGTCAGAAGATTGGACGTCGGGCCGGTGGATCGGTCGACGTATCGACAGAAGGCTTCGGGCCGTGGACTCGGGCATCGGGCCAAGAAGAGCGGGTATTGTGCCAAGGATATCGGAGTTGCGGAGTCGACTGGCCGATTGGGCAATAGGCTGCAGAAGAGGACGATGCGCCGAAGAATCGGACGAAGCGTCGAGGGACCAATGACATGTCGGACAACTTGGTTAATTGCTTAGGATTAATTGTCTCGATCGAAGTTTTGTTTTGTTGTGTAGGATTAACTACGATAAGAGTAAGACAAGCAGCAGGTGTTGCGCCGGAGTCAAGATCATGATCACGTTGGGAGTTCGAGAGTTCGACGGAAGTTCGGACGGTCGTCGGAGGTTCAGCGAGAACAGATCCGAGAAGTCCAGAAGCTTGCCAAGCGAAGCTCGTCGGAACTCGCCAGGTGGATCGTCGCAAAGTCCAGGAGTATGCCGGATGTCCGCAGAAGGATCACCGAGGGTTTATCGGATGATCGACGGAAGTTGGCCGGAAACTCGCCGGAAGAAGCGATTGATGCATCGGAGCAAAGCTGCAGAAGTTGTCTTAGAGTTAATCGTAGTTAGCATGATGATTAAGCATGAAAATGGGAGGTGATCCCATTAGCTTAATCTTGGGGCAATTGGGCCCCTGAAAAGATTCAAATTGGGCCGAATGGAGCGAACCATTCGGACCCTGATTGCACCAGGAGGTGCAACCGCCCCAGCCAGGAGGTGCAACCGCCAGGGCTGTGAGGTTGGGCGGTGCAACCGCCCCAGCCAGGAGGTGCAACCGCCAGGGCTGCGAGGCTGGGAGGTGCAACCGCCCCAGCCAAGAGGTGCAACCGCCCAGAGGTCAGTCTTCGAGCTAGACTGGGCGGTGCAACCTCCTCTGTCAAGAGGTAGCACCGCCAGAGCTCAAGTTTCGAGCTCTGCCAGGCGATGCAACCACCGAGCTCAGTCTTCGAGCTCTGGCAGAGAGGTGCATCAGCCTGAGCTCAGTCTCGAGCTCTGCCAGGTGATGCAACCACCAAGCTCAGTCTTCGAGCTCTGGCAGAGAGGTGCATCAGCCTGAGCTCAGTTTCGAGCTCTGCCAGGTGATGCAACCACCGAGCTCAGATTTCGAGCTCTGCCAGGTGATGCAACCACCAAGCTCAGTCTTCGAGCTCTGCCAAGTGATGCAACCATCGAGCTCAGTCTTCGAGCTCTGGCAGAGAGGAGCAATCGCCTGAGCTCAGTCTTCGAGCTCTGCCAGGCGGTGCCACCTCTCCAGTCAAGAGGTGCAACCGCCTGATCCCAGAATTCTGGGATTTGATCGATTTGATCGTTTTGAGCTCGAATTTTGAATTGGGTTGGGGCCTATAAATACCCCACCCATTCAGCACTGAAAGGTGCAAGAACTTACCCGAAATCTTGATCTTTTCAGTGGTTCTTAGAGCTCAAAACTGCTAGTTTTCCTCCTCCTTCTGTTCTTCAAGTTTGAGTTGTAAAGAGAGGAGAGAAAACATCTGAAAGGGTTGTCTCCTAAGCCCGTCAAAAGGAGTGAATCTGTAAGAGGGTAGTTGGCCTTCGCCTATTGAAGGAAGGCCCCTAGTTGACGTCGGCAACCTCGTCGGTGGAGGAAGCCAAAAGTGGAGTAGGTCAAGGCTGACCGAACCACTCTAAATCTCTGGTTTGCGTTTATTTTTGAGCACTCTATCATTACTGCAAACCTCCTTCATTACTACTGCTCTCTGCGCTTTCACGAACAAGTTCTAAGTGCTGTTCTTCCGAATCTGCATTCAGACGTAAATTCGTATTTTCATACATTACAGTTTACGTTTGATTCTACAGAACTGTCTTCCGTGCTTTTACGAACGAGCTTCTTTGCAGTACACACTTACATTTTGATCCTATTGACAACTGCAAAATGTCCTCTACAATTTTACGAACGAGTTTCAACATTTAGACGTAAAACTGCATTCAGACGTAAATCGGCTTTCCTCGCACAATCATCAGATCTCAGTTCATGTTTACATCTTGATTTCAACTGCATACTGCCTTCTGCGAGTATACAAACGAGTTTCAAAGTTTAGACGTAAATCTGCATCTAGACGTAAAACTGCGTTTGGACGTAAATCTGCGTTTAAACGTAAATCTGCGTTTAGACGTAAAACTGCGTTTAGACGTAAATCTGCGTTTAGACGTAAAACTACGTTTAGACGTAAATCTGAGTTTAGACGTAAATCTGAGTTTAGACGTAAATCTGCGTTTAGACGTAAAACTGCGTTTAGACGTAAATCTGCACTTAGACGCAAAACTACGCTTAGACGCAAACTGCGCTTAGACGCAAACTGCGCTTAGACGCAATCTGCGCTTAGACGCAAACTGCGCTTTCATACAAACTGAGAATTAGCTTTTGCATCATAATAGTTTTTATTGAACGAACGCAGCTTTTGGTTTTTAAATCGCTGTAAGATTTCCGCTGCACTAATTCACCCCCCCCCTCTTAGTGCTCTCGATCCTAACAGTATATTCTAAGCAAGATAAGTCCGATTTCTTCCGGCGAGCTTCCAGCGATCTTTCCGGTGAACTTCCGACAATCTCTCGGTAATGTTCCGACGGACTTCCGACAAGCTCCTAGACTTCATGATGATCTTCTTGGCGAGTTCTAATGAGCTTCTTTGGCAAGCTCATGGACTTCTCAGTTGGTTCCGATAGAACTTCCGATGAATGTCCGGACTTTTGACGAACTCTCGAACTCTCAACGAAATCACGTTCTTGACTCCGGGACTTCATTTTGCTTTATACTTTACTATCGTAGTTAATCATGTATATATAAAAACACACTTTGATCTAGACAATTATTACTAAGCATGAATCATGTTGTCCGGCATGTCATTGATCCATCGACGCTTCGTCCGATTCTTCGGCACATCGTCCTCTCTTGCAGCCTATTGCCCAATCGGCCAGTTGACCTCCGCAACTCTGATATCCTTGGCACAATATCTGCTCTTCTTGGCCCAATACTTGAATCCATGGCCCGAAGCCTTCTGTCGATACGTCGACCGATCCTCCGGCCCAATGTCCAATCTTCTGACACGTTTTCCTCCGGCCCAACATGATTCTTCTTGTTTTAGTTATCTCTCCCTGATCGAAGCATCCTACGTCACTCACAATGCAGATTAAATCATAAACACTTATCAATTGGTTTCATCATCAAAATTCGAGATTCAACATAAGCGTTTGAATTATTGGATCCTATAGATGAGATCCAATAAGAGCCAATCAGAGATTATTAAGTAAAGATCCACTAATCTAAGAGGTTTGGGTAGTTGGATGGAGATCTTGTACCCAATAGGGTAGGATCCATTAGGGTTAAGTTGATAGAGGACCTCTATAAATAGGAGAGAACCAAATGATCATAGTGTCATGGACTTAGTTGGAATTGCCTAAGTCGTGATGCGTCCTTGCGCCAACTTCTCGGACTTAGCTGGGATTGCATAAGTCTTGAGGCATCCTTGCGACATATGCATCTGCAAAGGTTCAACCTAGTTGTAACCTCGTATAGGTCTCGTAAGACATGTAAAATAGAAAATTGATTAGATTAAAAACGAGCGAAGGACAAGTCCCGACGTCTCGCAAAGAGGGAAGCTTTACAAGTAATTCAACAAACACCTTATGTACACAGGAGAAAAGAGAGAAAAGGGGAAAACAAGGACTTTAGAAGGTAGAATGAACAGTTGCAATTCCACAAACAACTGCTCATCGGGTGCCGGGCGCGAAGGCAAATTCCCATCAAGTTAACGTGCGAACTTGTGAAGATTTTTCAACGCCCGATGATATACCGATTCTCCATCTATCCCTGTGCCACTCAGGGGGTTCCAAGGTGCTGAGATGGCTGACGTTTTATACGTAGCTGTAACTTATAGAAAATAAGCCGTGGCATGTGAAAATGGAGCTGTTTTGGGTAGTTCGACCTGGCGCGGCGAGCGGTCAAGCTACAGTGCTGCAACCTGTTCGAACATGTATTTCTATAAGTA